>NC_090033.1:18983661-19058661 GCF_037176765.1 Anolis sagrei
AGAACCAGACATCCTGAGGAGTGAGGTTGAATGGGCCTTAAGAAGCATTGCTAACAACAAGGCAGCAGGAGACGACGGGATCCCAGCTGAACTGTTTAAAATCTTAAAAGATGATGCTGTCAAGGTGATGCATGCCATTTGCCAGCAAATATGGAAAACACAAGAATGGCCATCAGACTGGAAAAAATCAACTTATATCCCCATACCAAAAAAGGGAAATGCGAAAGACTGCTCAAACTTCCGTACAGTGGCCCTTATTTCTCATGCCAGTAAGGTAATGCTCAAGATACTGCAAGGAAGACTCCAGCAATACATGGAGCGAGAGTTGCCAGATGTTCAAGCTGGGTTCAGAAAAGGCAGAGGAACGAGAGACCAGATTGCCAATATCCGGATGCTGGAGAATGGAGAAAGGCAGGGAGTTTCAGAAAAACGTCTACTTCTGCTTCATTGACTATTCTAAAGCCTTTGATTGTGTGGATCATCATAAATTGTGGCAAGTTCTTGGTGGGATGGGCATACCAAGCCACCTTGTCTCTCTCCTGAGGAATCTGTACAAGGACCAAGGAGCAACAGTCAGAACTGACCACGGAACAACAGACTGGTTCAAGATTGGGAAAGGCGTACGGCAAGGCTGCATCCTCTCACCCAACCTTTTCAACTTGTATGCAGAACACATCATGCGAGGATGTGCGGGGCTTGAGGAATGCAAAGCTGGGGTGGAAATGGCTGGAAGAAACATTAACAACCTCAGATATGCAGATGACACCACTCTGATGGCCGAAAGCGAGGAGGAGCTGAGGAGCCTTCTAATCAAGGTGGAAGAAGAAAGCGCAAAAGCCGGGTTGCAGCTAAACGTCAAAAAAACCAAAATTATGGCAACAAGAATGATTGACAACTGGGAAATAGAGGGAGAAAACGTGGAGGCCGTGACAGACTTTGTATTTCTAGGTGGGAAGATGACTGCAGATGCAGACTGCGGCCAGGAAATCAGAAGACGCTTCCTTCTTGGGAGGAGAGCAAGGTCCAGTCTCGATAAAATAGTAAAGAGTAGAGACATCAGACTGGCAACCAAGATCCATTGCCTAGTCCAAGCCATGGTCTTCCCTGTAGTCACCTACGGATGTGAGAGCTGGACCTTCGGGAAGGCTGAGCGAAGGAAGAGAGATGCTTTTGAGCTGTGGTGTTGGAGGAAAGTGCTGAGAGTGCCTTGGACTGTGAGAAGATCCAACCAGTCCATCCTCCAGGAAATAAAGCCCGGCTGCTCATTGGAGGGAAGGAGACGAGAGACAAAGTGGAAGTCTTTTGGCCACATCATGAGGAGACAGGAAAGCCTAGAGAAGGGAATGATGCTGGGGAAAGTGGAAGGCAAAAGGAAGAGGGGCCGACCAAGGGCAAGATGGATGGATGGCATCCTTGAAGTGACTGGACTGACCTTGAGGGAGCTGGGGGTGGTAACGGCCGACAGGGAGCTCTGGCGTAGGCTGGTCCATGAGGTCACGAAGAGTCGGAGACGACTGAACGAATGAACAACAACAATCCATAAAATATTCACAAAAATAATCATGAAAATATATTCGCAAAAATCATCATTAAAAATAATATTCACAAAATATTCATAAACTATTCATAAAATAATCATGAAAAAATGTTCACAAAAATAATCACTAAAATAATATTCTCAAAAATCACCAAATATTCACATTTATTTTAATAAAAATATTCACAAAATAATCATAAAATAATCAAAAATATTCACTAAAATATCCATAAAATATTCACACAAATAATCATTAAAATAATATTCACAAAAATCATCAGATATTCACAAAAATAATCAGGAAAATAAATTCGCAAAAATAATCGTTAAACATAATATTCACAAAAATCATCAAATATTCACAAAAAATAATCATGAAAAAATATATTCACAAAAATAAATGTTAAAATAATATTCACAAAAATCATCAAATATTCACAAAAATAATGATGAAAATATATTCGCAAAAATAAACATTAAAATAATATTCACAAAAATCTTCAAAAATATTCACAATTATTATAATAAAAATATTCACAAAATAATCATGAAAAATATTCACAAAAATATCCATAAAATATTCACAAAAATAATCAAGAAAATATTCCCAGTAATCATCATGAAAATATATTCACAGAAATAATCATGAAAATATATTCGCAAAAATAAACGTTAAAATAATATTCACAAAAATCACCAAATATTCACAATTATAATAATAAAAAGATTCAAAAAATAATCACAAAAATCAAAAATATTCACAAAAATATCCATAAAATATTCACAAAAATAATCATGAAAATATTCCCAGTAATCATCATGAAAAAATTCACAAAAATAATCATGAAAAATATTCACAAAATAATAATCAAAAATATTAACAAAAACCATCAAAAATATTCCAAAAAATTCATAAAATATTTACAAAAAGCAATCATGACAATATTCCCAGTAATAACCATGAAAATATTCAGGGAGTTTGGAAACCCCAAGAGCCATGTGTGCTTGGTTCATGGAAAGGTGGCTTTTCTTCGTATTTTCTTATATACGGTGGTCCACGCTCTTGTCACATCCCGGTTGGATTACTGCAACGCACTCTACGTGGGGTTGCCTTTGAAGACTGCCCGGAAACTACAACTAGTCCAGCGAGAAGCAGCCAGATTGCTCACCGGAGCGGCGTACAGGGAGCATACCACCCCCCTATTGCGCCAGCTCCACTGGCTGCCGATCCAGTTCCGAGCACAATTCAAAGTGCTGGTTTTGACCTACAAAACCCTATACGGTTCCGGCCCAGTGTATTTGTCCGAACGGATCTCTCTCTACGTCCCACCTCGAAGCTTAAGATCTTCTGGGGAGGCCCTGTTCTCGACCCCGCCACTGTCACAAGTGAGGCTGGCGGGGATGAGGAGCAGGGCCTTCTCAGTGGTGGCCCCTCACCTGTGGAACTCACTCCCCGGGGAGATCAGATCGGCATCTTCCCTCTTGGTGTTTAGGAAAAGACTCAAGACCTGGATCTGGGATCAAGCCTTTGGTAATTCTGAAAGCTGACTGAATGATCTGATGATAGACAAGGACAAATGGAATGGATGGATATATGGACTCTGAACCTGAGCATGAGATTGTTTATGATTTTATTATGTATTGATGTTTTTAATTAATTGTTGTAATTGTTTTTATCTGTATTGTTGTGAATTGTCTTGGGCATCTAATTGTGCCCCCACTGTAAGCCGCCCTGAGTCCCCCCCGGGGTGAGAAGGGCGGGGTATAAGTAAATGAAATAAATAAATAAATAAATATAGACATACATACATATAGGGAATGAGGAAGGGTGCAAGGGAGCATACACAGAGTTCATAGGAAAAGGAGAAATCATGGAGGGTCTAAAGGGAAGTCACGTCAGCCCCCCACCCAAAAAAAAGTTCATAAAGTTTGGCAAAAGTTTATAAAAGTTCCTATAAGAGTTCATGGGGGAGGGTCCATGGAAGTTCAGGAAGAGAGATCGGGGATTCTGGGATCATTCCAGCCTGGTGTCCTTGGAAAAACTATGAATTCCCTGATTTTGAGCTATATTTTACAGTCTGGGGGAAGGCGGGGGTCACCTCCTATCACAAGTTCTCTCTGTATATGTGTTAACTACAACTCTCATATGCCAAGGGCAGTCACCCCCAAATCCCGCCAGTATCCACAATTGGCCATGTTGGGTTTGTGTGCCAAGTTTGGTCCAGATCTGTTGACGGCTGGGTTCAGTGCTCTCTGGGATGCAGGTGAACTATAACTCCCATATGCCAAGGACAGTCACCCCCAAATCCCACCAGTATCCACAGTTGGCCATGTTGGGTCTGTGTGCCAAGTTTGGTCCAGATCTGTCGAGGGCTGGGTTCAGTGCTCTCTGTATCCACAGTATCCACGGTTGGCCATGTTGGGTCTGTGTGCCAAGTTTGGTCCAGATCTGTCGACGGCTGGGTTCAGTGCTCTCTGTATCCACAGTATCCACAGTTGGCCATGTTGGGTCTGTGTGCCAAGTTTGGTCCAGATCTGTCGACGGCTGGGTTCAATGCTCTCTGTATCCACAGTATCCACAGTTGGCCATGTTGGGTACGTGTGCCAAGTTTGGTCCAGATCTGTCGACGGCTGGGTTCAGTGCTCTCTGTATCCACAGTATCCACGGTTGGCCATGTTGGGTTTGTGTGCCAAGTTTGGTCCAGATCTGTTGACGGCTGGGTTCAGTGCTCTCTGGGATGCAGGTGAACTATAACTCCCATATGCCAAGGACAGTCACCCCCAAATCCCACCAGTATCCACAGTTGGCCATGTTGGGTCTGTGTGCCAAGTTTGGTCCAGATCTGTCGAGGGCTGGGTTCAGTGCTCTCTGTATCCACAGTATCCACGGTTGGCCATGTTGGGTCTGTGTGCCAAGTTTGGTCCAGATCTGTCGACGGCTGGGTTCAGTGCTCTCTGTATCCACAGTATCCACAGTTGGCCATGTTGGGTCTGTGTGCCAAGTTTGGTCCAGATCTGTCGACGGCTGGGTTCAATGCTCTCTGTATCCACAGTATCCACAGTTGGCCATGTTGGGTACGTGTGCCAAGTTTGGTCCAGATCTGTCGACGGCTGGGTTCAGTGCTCTCTGTATCCACAGTATCCACGGTTGGCCATGTTGGGTTTGTGTGCCAAGTTTGGTCCAGATCTGTTGACGGCTGGGTTCAGTGCTCTCTGGGATGCAGGTGAACTATAACTCCCATATGCCAAGGACAGTCACCCCCAAATCCCACCAGTATCCACAGTTGGCCATGTTGGGTCTGTGTGCCAAGTTTGGTCCAGATCTGTCGAGGGCTGGGTTCAGTGCTCTCTGTATCCACAGTATCCACGGTTGGCCATGTTGGGTCTGTGTGCCAAGTTTGGTCCAGATCTGTCGACGGCTGGGTTCAGTGCTCTCTGTATCCACAGTATCCACAGTTGGCCATGTTGGGTCTGTGTGCCAAGTTTGGTCCAGATCTGTCGACGGCTGGGTTCAATGCTCTCTGTATCCACAGTATCCACAGTTGGCCATGTTGGGTACGTGTGCCAAGTTTGGTCCAGATCTGTCGACGGCTGGGTTCAGTGCTCTCTGTATCCACAGTATCCACGGTTGGCCATGTTGGGTCTGTGTGCCAAGTTTGGTCCAGATCTGTCGACGGCTGGGTTCAATGCTCTCTGTATCCACAGTATCCACAGTTGGCCATGTTGGGTATGTGTGCCAAGTTTGGTCCAGATCTGTCGAGGGCTGGGTTCAGTGCTCTCTGTATCCACAGTATCCACGGTTGGCCATGTTGGGTCTGTGTGCCAAGTTTGGTCCAGATCTGTCGACGGCTGGGTTCAGTGCTCTCTGTATCCACAGTATCCACAGTTGGCCATGTTGGGTCTGTGTGCCAAGTTTGGTCCAGATCTGTCGACGGCTGGGTTCAATGCTCTCTGTATCCACAGTATCCACAGTTGGCCATGTTGGGTCTGTGTGCCAAGTTTGGTCCAGATCTGTCGACGGCTGGGTTCAGTGCTCTCTGTATCCACAGTATCCACAGTTGGCCATGTTGGGTACGTGTGCCAAGTTTGGTCCAGATCTGTCGACGGCTGGGTTCAGTGCTCTCTGTATCCACAGTATCCACAGTTGGCCATGTTGGGTACGTGTGCCAAGTTTGGTCCAGATCTGTCGACGGCTGGGTTCAGTGCTCTCTGTATCCACAGTATCCACAGTTGGCCATGTTGGGTCTGTGTGCCAAGTTTGGTCCAGATCTGTCGACGGCTGGGTTCAATGCTCTCTGTATCCACAGTATCCACAGTTGGCCATGTTGGGTCTGTGTGCCAAGTTTGGTCCAGATCTGTCGACGGCTGGGTTCAGTGCTCTCTGTATCCACAGTATCCACAGTTGGCCATGTTGGGTACGTGTGCCAAGTTTGGTCCAGATCTGTCGACGGCTGGGTTCAGTGCTCTCTGTATCCACAGTATCCACAGTTGGCCATGTTGGGTACGTGTGCCAAGTTTGGTCCAGATCTGTCGACGGCTGGGTTCAGTGCTCTCTGTATCCACAGTATCCACAGTTGGCCATGTTGGGTACGTGTGCCAAGTTTGGTCCAGATCTGTCGACGGCTGGGTTCAGTGCTCTCTGTATCCACAGTATCCACAGTTGGCCATGTTGGGTCTGTGTGCCAAGTTTGGTCCAGATCTGTCGAGGGCTGGGTTCAGTGCTCTCTGTATCCACAGTATCCACGGTTGGCCATGTTGGGTACGTGTGCCAAGTTTGGTCCAGATCTGTCGACGGCTGGGTTCAGTGCTCTCTGTATCCACAGTATCCACGGTTGGCCATGTTGGGTCTGTGTGCCAAGTTTGGTCCAGATCTGTCGACGGCTGGGTTCAGTGCTCTCTGTATCCACAGTATCCACAGTTGGCCATGTTGGGTCTGTGTGCCAAGTTTGGTCCAGATCTGTCGACGGCTGGGTTCAATGCTCTCTGTATCCACAGTATCCACAGTTGGCCATGTTGGGTATGTGTGCCAAGTTTGGTCCAGATCTGTCGACGGCTGGGTTCAGTGCTCTCTGTATCCACAGTATCCACGGTTGGCCATGTTGGGTCTGTGTGCCAAGTTTGGTCCAGATCTGTCGACGGCTGGGTTCAGTGCTCTCTGTATCCACAGTATCCACAGTTGGCCATGTTGGGTCTGTGTGCCAAGTTTGGTCCAGATCTGTCGACGGCTGGGTTCAATGCTCTCTGTATCCACAGTATCCACAGTTGGCCATGTTGGGTATGTGTGCCAAGTTTGGTCCAGATCTGTCGACGGCTGGGTTCAGTGCTCTCTGTATCCACAGTATCCACGGTTGGCCATGTTGGGTCTGTGTGCCAAGTTTGGTCCAGATCTGTCGACGGCTGGGTTCAGTGCTCTCTGTATCCACAGTATCCACAGTTGGCCATGTTGGGTCTGTGTGCCAAGTTTGGTCCAGATCTGTCGACGGCTGGGTTCAATGCTCTCTGTATCCACAGTATCCACAGTTGGCCATGTTGGGTATGTGTGCCAAGTTTGGTCCAGATCTGTCGACGGCTGGGTTCAGTGCTCTCTGTATCCACAGTATCCACAGTTGGCCATGTTGGGTCTGTGTGCCAAGTTTGGTCCAGATCTGTCGACGGCTGGGTTCAGTGCTCTTTGTATCCACAGTATCCACAGTTGGCCATGTTGGGTCTGTGTGCCAAGTTTGGTCCAGATCTGTCGACGGCTGGGTTCAGTGCTCTCTGTATCCACAGTATCCACAGTTGGCCATGTTGGGTCTGTGTGCCAAGTTTGGTCCAGATCTGTCGACGGCTGGGTTCAGTGCTCTCTGTATCCACAGTATCCACAGTTGGCCATGTTGGGTATGTGTGCCAAGTTTGGTCCAGATCTGTCGACGGCTGGGTTCAGTGCTCTCTGTATCCACAGTATCCACAGTTGGCCATGTTGGGTCTGTGTGCCAAGTTTGGTCCAGATCTGTCGACGGCTGGGTTCAGTGCTCTTTGTATCCACAGTATCCACAGTTGGCCATGTTGGGTCTGTGTGCCAAGTTTGGTCCAGATCTGTCGACGGCTGGGTTCAGTGCTCTCTGTATCCACAGTATCCACAGTTGGCCATGTTGGGTCTGTGTGCCAAGTTTGGTCCAGATCTGTCGACGGCTGGGTTCAGTGCTCTTTGTATCCACAGTATCCACAGTTGGCCATGTTGGGTCTGTGTGCCAAGTTTGGTCCAGATCTGTCGACGGCTGGGTTCAGTGCTCTTTGTATCCACAGTATCCACAGTTGGCCATGTTGGGTATGTGTGCCAAGTTTGGTCCAGATCTGTCGACGGCTGGGTTCAGTGCTCTCTGTATCCACAGTATCCACAGTTGGCCATGTTGGGTCTGTGTGCCAAGTTTGGTCCAGATCTGTCGACGGCTGGGTTCAGTGCTCTCTGGGATGCAGGTGAACTATAACTCCCATATGCCAAGGGCAGTCACCCCCAAATCCCACCAGTATCCACAGTTGACCATGTTGGGTATGTGTGCCAAGTTTGGTCCAGATCTGTCGATGGCTGGGTTCAGTACTCTCTGGATGCAAGTGAACTATAACTCCCAAAATCAAGGTCAACCCCCACAATCCCTGCTGTATGTGTAACGAGGTTGTGTATTTCTTCCAACAGGCCCGAAACTGGGGAAAGCTGCCCAAGAAAAGCAATTGCGATCCTCTGTTTCCGAGTGACTTTTCTCGTTGGCTAAGACGGTCTGTGGAAACGGAGCTGAGCCCTTGAGATGCCGAGAACGGAGTCCGAACATGGGATTTTCCCCACCTGCGATGGATTATTACTACTACTATTACTATTGTTATCATTATGATTAAGTGGTGCCATGAGTACCTTAGGATATAAATGCCAAATCAAAGGACAACAAGAAAAGCTCTTCAGCTCAGAGTTAAGTCTATGGGTAACTTATTGCCTTCGGTGACATTTCGTTGAATGACCGCATTGCCTTGCTGCACTTGGAAGGACTACGTATCTCCGTTTTAAGAGGAAACCATTATGTCCAGTAGAAAGACAGAGAGAGGAATGGATATATCCTTATGTTGGCAACTTGTCTATGGTCATTAAACATGCATTTCCACTTTCTCCCGTGATAATTTCAGGTCCGAAACTATTGTGCCGCAATCTGTTCCTGGTCTTGTTTTTGTCGAGAGAATGGAGCTTCTCCATTTTCTGCTTTTACACACACACACACACACACATCTTCAGAGTCCCCTACAGCCCGAAGTGCATTTACACTGTAGAATTAATCCAGTTTAGCAGCCCCACGTAGAGAGCGTTGCAGTAGTCCAGGCGGGATGTGACCAGAGCGTGTACCACCGTGGCCAAGTCAGACTTCCCAAGATACGGGCGCAGCTGGCGCACGAGCCTAAGCTGTGCAAATGCTCCCCTGGTCACCGCCGAAACCTGGGGTTCCAGGCTCAGCGATGAATCCAGGGTCACACCCAGGCTGCGAACCTGCGCCTTCAAGGGGAGTGCGACCCCGTCCAGCACAGGCTGTAACCCTATACCCTGTTCGGCCTTGCGACTGACCAGGAGGACCTCTGTCTTGTCTGGATTTTTTCCCCTTTCCTTGCCCTTCCTTCCTTCCTTCCCTTCTCTTTCTTTCTATTTTTCCTTCCTTCCTTCCCCATGAATGCTATTCTTTCGAAGTGACATCACAGAGGGCCACTTCACCTAGCAACCACCTATCATGGAGGGCAATTCATCTAGCAACATCCTTGGATGTACAAATGGACAAACATACATGATAAATAAATAAATAAACATAATTAATAAATGAATGAATGAATGAATAGAACGTTGACGCCACAGAGGGCCACTTCACCCAGCAACACCCATCACAGGGGGCCACCCCACCTAGCAATGGCCTCAGTGGTGCAAATGGGAAAATATATGTTGGTTTGACAGAGGGACAATTCACCTAGCAAACAGCCCATTGCAGAGGGACACTTCACCTAGCAGTGGCCTTACTTTGGCATCAAACGTACTTACTTTGGCATCACAGAGGGTCACTTCACCTATCAACAGCCCACTGCAGAGGGCCAGTTCACCCCGCAAGAGCCTGGCAATACAAATGGACAAACAGACATACTTACTCTGACTATATATAGACATTGAACACTTAAAAAGCAATCAATATTATCCTTTGAGTGGACCTTGAATAATAATAATAATAATAATAATAATAGCAATAATAAGAATAGCAATAATAAGAATAGCAATAATAATAATAATAGCAGTAATACTAATAGCAATAATAATAATAGTAATAATAATAGCAATAATAATAATAATAGCAATAATAGTAATAGCAATAATAATAATAGCAAAAATAATAATAGCAATAATAATAATGATGATGATAATAGCAATAATAATAGCAACAATAATAATAGCAATAATAATAATAGCAATAATAATAGCAATAATAGCAATAATAATAGCAATAATAATAATAATAGCAATAATAGTAATCATAATAAAAATAATAGCAATAATAATAATAGCAATTATAATAATAGCAATAATAATAGCAATAATAATAGCAATAATAATTAGTAATAATAATAATCGCAATAATAATAATAGCAATAACAATAATAGCAATAATAATAATAGCAATTATAATAATAGGAATAATAATAATAATAATAATAATAGCAATAATAAGAATAGCAATAGTAATGATAGCAATAATAAGAATAGCATTAATAATAATAGCAGCAATACTAATAGCAATAATAATAATAATCACAACAATAATAGCAACAATAATAATAGCAACAATAATAATAATTAAAGCAATAATAATAATAGCAATAATGATAATAATAGCAATAATGATAATAATAGCAATAATAATAACAATAAATAAGCTGCTCCATGGGGTTTCTCACCAACTTCATTGTCCATGCATTAGGAACGTAATCAATGTTGAGCAGTAATTATTGCAATGCAATCAACAAATTGTGCAAATTGTAAAAGTTATCACCGCAATGAAGGTTTTCGAATGGCCATCTGTTGGGGGTGCTCTGATTGTGCCTCCCTTTGTGGACTAGGTGCCCTTTGGGGGTCCCTTCCAACTCTGTCCAAGCACAGGTTCCCTTAGGCAGCCCTGATTTGCAAGACCTTAATCAATACATATATGTAAATTATGTGATCAGACTAATGAGCAAACACATGCAACTGGATGCTTTGGAAATAATAGCCTTGTAGCACCATCTAGTGGCAAGGCTTGGTATGGCAGCCTATATTACTATTATTATTATTATGTTTATTTATATTCCATTTTTTCTCTCCATAAGGAGACTCAAAGCAGCTGGCATTAAAAGCATTGTGTTTCCAAGGGTTTCATGGCTGGCATCACTGGGTTGCTGTGAGTTTTCTGGGAAGTATGGCTGTGTTCCGGAAGCATTCTCTCCTGATGTTTTGCCCACATCTCTGGCAGGCATCCCGAGAGGTGGGTGGGAAACTAGGCAAGTGGGGTATGTGTGTGTATGTGTATATATGGAATAATGTCCAGGAATAATGAATAGCCTTGCAGCTTCAAAGCCTGGCTGTGTCCTGCCTTGGGGGAATCCTTTGTTGGGAAGTGTTCGCTGGCTCTGATGGTTTCACTTGATGAACTGACTCTCAAAAGAATAAAAAATATTCACAAAAATCATCATAAAAATCATCAAAGATATGCACAAAAATCATTAAAAAATCACAAAAATATTCATAAAATATTCACAAAATAATCATGAAAATATTCCCAGTAATAATCACGAAAATATTAACAAAAATAATCATGAGAAAATGACAACAAAAACAATCATTAAAATATTCATAAAATATTCACAAAAATATTCATGAAAATATTCCCAGTAATAATCATGAAAAATATCAACAAAATATCATAAAAATCGTCAAAAATATTCAAAAAAATCATAACATATTTATTTATATATTCACAAAAATAATCATGAAAATATCAATAAAAAGGAGAGAAAGAAAGAGAAAAAGAAGGGAAGGAAAATAATGGAGAAGGGACTGAGGGAGGGAGGGGAAGAAAGAAAGAAAGAAAAAGGAAGAAAGAGAAAGGGAAAGGGAAAAGAAATGTTTGATAATTTATTATCATTTAAAATTACGAAAATAAGTATTGTTTATTATATTATTATTATTATATTAATATAATATAAGCCATTCACAACCAAAAAAGATACCTATATTTTATTATTATTATTATATTATTATTATTATTATTATTATTATTATTAATATATTATAGTTCATTCACAATCAAAGGAGAATAACAAATGTTTATTATTATTATTATATTAATATATTAATATTTTATAAGGTTACAATTATTATGTTTTACATTTTTAATAATTTATTATCATTCAAAATCACGAAAATAACTTTATTACAAATTTTTATCATTTTTTTAAAAATAATATTTTATAGTTTAATTTATGAATGGGAAAAATCATGAGATTATTATGAATGGAACCCGAAGGCGGCTTCAAACCAGGCCACGCCCCTTTCCCCGCCCCTTAAATTGAGAAGACACGCCTCTTCAGCTCAGCAGGCCACGCCCCCTTTCCCCCGACAGTTAAGATAGTAAGACACGCCTCCTCTGCTCAGTAAGCCACGCCCCTTTCTCCGCCCCTTAAGTTGAGAAGACACGCCCCCTCCGCTCAGTAAGCCGCGCCCCTTTCTCCGCCCCTTAAGATAGTAAGACACGCCCCCTCTGCTCACTAGGCCACGCCCCCTTTTCACTCCTTTTCGCGTGGAAAGGGGGCGTGGCCTGTTGAGCGGAGTAAGACACGCCTCCTCCGCTTAAGAGAGTAAGACACGCCCCCTCGGCTCACCAAGCCACGCCCCCTGAAGATACTAAGACCCGCCCCCTCTGCTCAGCCATTGGCCCAAACGCCGCCGCTACTTCCTTCCCGCCTCGTTTCGAGGCGTCACTTCCGGCCGGAATCAAAATGGCGCCCGGAAGTGGCCTTTGGGGCCTTTGGGAGTGAGCCCGGCCGGCTCTCCGAGGCGGAGAAGGAGGCGCGGGCCCGCGGAGGGCAGGTGAGGGCCGGAGCCGAGAGAGAAGCGGCTTCCCTATCCTTCTTCCCCTAATTGACACCCCGGGCTGCTTCCTCCGCCTTTCCCGAGGCCTCAGAGCCCTTTCCTGAGGGGATTTGAGGCCTACTTTAGGCTGAGGCCTACTTGAGGCCTACATACTCCTTCACGGCCTCTTGGTGTGTTGTGTGAGGACTCTCTTTCCATTCCTGAGGGGATTTGAGGCCTACTTTAGGCTGAGGCCTACTTGGGGCCTAGATATTCCTTCAGGGCCTCCCTGGTGTCTGGTGCGAGGCCTACTTCAGGCTGAGGCCTACTTGGGGCCTAGCTATTGTATGTGTTGTGTGAGGCCTCCCTTCCCTTTCCTGAGGGGATGTGAGGCCTAGGTTGTTGTGGGGTTTTTTGGGGCTATATGGCCATGTTTCAACTGTTTCAACAAGCCCTATGAGGAGCGGCTTAAGGAGCTGGGCATGTTCAGCCTGAAGAAGAGAAGGCTGAGAGGAGACATGATGAGGGCCATGTATAACTATGTGAGAGGAAGCCATAGGGAGGAGGGAGCAGATCAAGGGTCTGGAGAACAAGCCCTATGAGGAGCGGCTTAAGGAGCTGGGCATGTTCAGCCTGAAGAAGAGAAGGCTGAGAGGAGATATGATGAGAGCCATGTATAAATATGTGAGAGGAATCCACAGGGAGGAGGAGGGAGCAAGCTTGTTTTCTGCTTCCTTGGAGACTAGGACACAAGGGAACAATGGCTTCAAACTACAAGAGAGGAGATTCCATCTCAACATGAGGAAGAACTTCCTGACTGTGAGAGCTGTTCAGCAGTGGAACTCTCTGCCCCGGAGTGTGGTGGAGGCTCCTTCTTTGGAAGCTTTTAAACAGAGACTGGATGGCCATCTGTCAGGGGTGCTTTGAATGCAATATTCCTGCTTCTTGGCAAAAGGGGGTTGGACTGGATGATGGCCCAGGAGGTCTCTTCCAACTCTTTGATTCTATGATTAGCATACAATGGGCTGACTGTGCCTGGAGCAATCTTTTGTTGAGAGGTGATTAGACGTCCTTGTTGTAGGTTTTTTTCAGGAACAAAGAAAATGGGTTTATATATCTGTGGAATGATGTCCAGGGTGAGACACTTTTGTCTGCTGGAGCTAGGGGTGAATGTTTCAACTGACCATAGAATCAAAGAGTTGGAAGAGACCTCCTGGGCCATCCTCTAGTCCAACCCCATTCTGCCAAGAAGCAGGGATATTGCATTCAAAGCACCCCTGACAGATGGCCATCCAGCTTCTGTTTCAAAGCTTCCAAAGCTCAACATCAACAGAAAGGAGGAAACCATGAAAATGAACAAAATCTGGCTCCCAGTATTAAAAAAACCCTCTAAAATTACAACAGCACAACAACAGAGAGGAAACAACCAGGCACATCTTAACACCTCTCAACAGAACATTTTCCCAGGCTCAGCCAGGCCTTCAAATGCTAATGAAGGTGGTCAGCTGAAACATTCACACCTTCCTCCAACAGACAAGAGTCCTTTGTCCCACCCTGGCCATTCAACAGATATATAAACCCTTTTTCCTAGTTCCAACAGACCTCACGACCTCTGAGGATGCTTGCCATAGATGCAGGCGACACGTCAGGAGAGAATGCCTCTAGAACATGGCCATATAGCCCGAAAAAACCTACAACAAGGACATCTAATCACCTCTCAACAAAAGATTGCCCCAAGCACTGCCAGGCCATTATATGCTAATCAAGGTGGTCAGTTGAAACATTCCCACCTAGCTCCAACAGACAAGAGTCCTTTCTCCCACCCTGGTCATTATTCCACAGATATATATAAACCCTTTTCCTAGTTCCAACAGACCTATAGCCCGAAAAAACCTACAAGAACCTAGTGATTCTAGCCATGAAAGCCTTCGACAATACTAGGAAAAAGGGTTTATATATCTGTGGAATGACCAGGGTGGGACAAAGGACTCTTGTCTGCTGGAGCTAAGTGTGAATGTTTCAACTGACCATAGGAAAGGGAAGGGAGGCATCACACAACACACCAGGAGGCCCTGGAGGAATATCTGGACCCCAAGTAGGCCTCAGCCTGAAGTAGGCCTCACATCAATGTATTGCCGAAGGCTTTCATGGCCGGAATCACTGGGTTGTTGTAGGTTTTTTCGGGCTATATGGCCATGGTCTAGAGGCATTTATATGTCTGTGGAATGGCCAGGGTGGGGCAAAGAACTCTTGTCTGCTGGAGCTAGGTGGGAATGTTTCAACTGACCACCTTGATTAGCATATAATGGCCTGACTGTGCCTGGGGCAAACTTTTGTTGAGAGGTGATTAGATGTCCTTGTAGGTTTTTCCAGGCTATACAGCCATGTTCTAGAGGCATTTTCTCCTGACGTTTTGCCTGCATCTATGGCAAGCATCCTCAGAGGTAGTGAGGTCTGTTGGAAGTAGGGAAATGGGTTTATATATCTGTGGAATAATGTCCAGGGTGGGACAAAGGACTCTTGTCTGCTGGAGCTAAGTGTGAATGTTTCAACTGACCATAGGAAAGGGAAGGGAGGCCTCACACAACACACCAGGAGGCCCTGAAGGAATATATAGGCCCCAAGTAGGCCTCAAGCTAAAGTAGGCTCTCCTTCTCTTTCTTAAAGGGATGTGAGGCCTACTTGGGGCCTAGGTATTCCTTCAGGGCCTCCTGGTTTACTGACTGTAAAGATGCCACCAATTTATGAAGAGGCCACCAATTTGTAAGGACTTACTAAATTGATAACACAACTAATAGCTTGTAATATTGATTGGTCTTTCTTCAATGTGTAGCGTGGCTTAACTTGAAAGTATTTGTAACAGAGACTTGGCTTTAGAAGAAACTGTAACAAGTTTTTTGAAGTATAGAAGAAGCTTGATGGTTTCAATGTTTCTTAGCTCTTAGAGGCACATTTCTTCAGAGGTTACATTTAATACCTCACTACCTCTGAGGAAGTTTGCCATAGATGCAGGTGAAATGTCAGGAGAGAATGCCTCTAGACCATGGCCATACAGCCTGAAAAAACCTACAAAAATCCAGTGATTCTGGCCATGAAAGCCTGATGTGAGGCCTACTTTAGGCTGAGGCCTACTTGGGGCCTAGGTATTCCTTCAGGGCCTCCTGGTGTGTTGTGTGAGGGTTTCCTGAGGGAATGTGAGGCCTACTTGGGGCCTAGGTATTCCTTCAGGGCCTCCTGGTGTGTTCTGTGAGGACAATGTGTGCATAGGTATGGGCTGTGTGTTTGTGCATCTCATGTGTCTTGTTTAGATATATCTCTGTGTTTATATAATAACGAGCTGTACCCGCCACGCGTTCTCTCTTTCTCTCCTTCTTTCCTGTCTTTCCTTCTCTTCTTCCTTCCTTCTCTATCTCTTTCCTTCTTTCCTCCTTTTTCTTTCTCTTCTGCTGTCTCTCTTTTCTTCCTTCTCTCTTTCCTTCCCTCCCTCTCTACATCTTCCCATAAATGACAATACAGAAAAAAGGGAAGAAAAAGGGAGGGAAGGGGAGAAAATAAAAGAAAAAGAAAGAAAAAAGAAAGGAAAGAAAGAGGGAGAGAAAGAAAGAAAGAAGGAAAGGAAGAAGGAAGCATGGAAGCAAAGAGAGAAGGAAGGAAGGAGGTAGAGAAGGAAGAAAAGAGAGAAAGAGGGGGAAAGAAAAAGGAGGAAGGAAGGACAGTTAGAGAAGGAAGGAAAGATAAGGAGGGAAAGAAGGAAGAAAAGAGGGAGCGAAGGAAGGGGGGAGATGTAGAGAAAGAGGGAGGGAAGGAAAGAAGGAAAGAGAGAAGGAAGAAAAGAGAGGCAGCAGAAGAGAAAGAAAAAGGGGGAAGGAAGGAAAGAGATAGGGAAGAAGAGAAGGAAAGATGGGAGCCCCCAAAAGCTAAATGACAAAAAGCTAAATGACAATACAGAAAAAGATAGAAGGGGAAGAAAAAAGATAGAAGGGAAGAAAGAGGGAGGGAAGGGGAGAAAAAGAAAAGAAAGAGGGAGGGAGGGAAAGAAAGAAAGAAGGAAGAAAAGGGAGAAGGAAGCAGGGAAGCAGGAAAGGAAAGCCTCACACAACACACCAGGAGGCCCTGAAGGAATATCTAGACCCCAAGTAGGCCTCAGCCTAAAGTAGGCCTCACAAAGGACTCTTGTCTGCTGAAGCTAGGTGGGAATGCTTCAACTGACCACCTTGATTAGCATTTGATGGCCTGGCAGTGCCTGGGGCAAACTTTTGTTGAGAGGTGATTAGATGTCCTTGTTTGTTTCCTTTCTGTTGTTTTACTTATTAAATTAATAACACAACTAATAGCTTGTAATGTTGATTTGGTCTTTCTTCAATGTGTAGCATGGCTTAACTTGAAAGTATTTTGTAACAGAGGCTTGGCTTTAGAAGAAACTGGAACAAGTTTATTGACGTATGGAAGAAGCTTGATTGTTTCAATATATCTTAACTCTTAGAGGCACATATCTTCAGAGCTTACATTTATAACATTTCATAAACCAACTCTTAAAGGACTATTCCTTCCACTAAACAGGTTTCAAACTTATTTTCTTTCAAAATGTGTGGGTTTTTTGACAGATTACTTCAGGTACAAGCTTATCTTTTCCTTATGTTATTTCTGTTGCACTAAAGATTCTTATTAGGGTTGGGTTGTTGTGGATTTTTTTGGGCTGTCTGGCCATATTCTAGAGGCATTCTCTCCTGATGTTTCGCCTGCATCTATGGCAAGCATCCTCAGAGGTTGTGAGGTCTGTTGGAACTAGGACAAAGGGTTTATATATATCTGTGGAAGGACCAGGGTGGGACAAAGGACTCTTGTCTGTTGGAGCTAGGTGTGAATGTTTCAGCTGACCACCTTGATTAGCATTTGATGGCCTGGCAGTGCCTGGAGCAAACTGCATCTATGGCAAGCATCCTCAAAGGTAGTGAGGTCTGTTGGAACTAGGAAAAAGGGTTTATATATATCTGTGGAATGTGCAGGATGGGACAAAGGACTCTTGTCTGCTGGAGCTAGGTGTCAATGTTTCAACGGATCATAGAATCATAGAATCAAAGAGTTGGAAGAGACCTCGTGGGCCATCCAGTCCAACCCCCTGCCGAAACAAAAAGGGACCCCTCCAAATGTTTAAAACATTCCTAAAAATTAGTAGATGAACGAATCTTTCTGAAACTTTGCAGGACTGATGACTTGCTTATATTGTCTCATTGTACAGAAATTTAAGGGGAGAGCTCTGGTAGTTTTCTGAAAACAAATATTTATTTGTAAACACTTTTAAAAATATCCTAAAAATCAGTGGATGACCAAAATGTTCTGAAACTTGGCAGGCATGTTGCCCACAAGTGTGCCAAGTTTCATCCTGATAGCCTATCTATCCATCCATCCATCCCAGATTGTGAAGCTGGGAGATGCCTGCTTGGACCCCTGGCCTTTGACCTGTGGGGTCTCCAAAGCTCTATTTTGTCTCCCATGCTTTTTAGGGTTTTTTTAGGTAGTGCAGCGGGGTGGTCGGTACACTAACAGAATCCCTATTTTGTTTGTTTGGGCCTAACCTGGTATGATGTGATAGTTCACCCACAACCTTATGCATTTTGTATAATTAAAGAGTCCTTCCTGGAGGGTCGATCCCAGATGGTGAAGCTGGGAGACTCCTGCTCGGACCCCTGGCCTTTGACCTGTGGGGTCCCGCAAGGCTCCATTCTGTCTCCCATGTTTTTTAACATCTACATGAAACCGCTGGGAGAGGCAATCCAGAGTTTTGGAGTTAGGTGCCATCTCTACGCAGATGACACACAACTCTACTACTCTTTTCCACCTAACTCCAAGGAAGCGCCTCGGGTGTTGGGTGAGTGCCTGGCCACTGTGTCTGTTTGGATGAGGGAGAACAAGGAATTGTGTATCAAGGTTGATCTTTATCAGTTATTTATATGGCTCGCAGTGGTCTCAGGAAGTTAGTGAAGGTACTGTGAGTCCCATCATCTGTGGTCCATCGTCCTCCAAACTGCACCAGTCAAACCACACCATGGCGTAAAGTGGGTCATGAGAGGTCTATGTGCCAAGTTTGGTGTTGTTCAGTCATTGTTGAGGGTCGCAGCAGTCTCGGAAAGCGAGTAGGGGTACTTCAAGTCCCATCATCCATGGTATGCCCTACTCCAAACTGCAGTAGGATGTAGAGTGGGTCATGGGGGCTCTGTGTGCCAAGTTTGGTTTTGTTCGGACATTAGATGAGGGTTGCAGCAGTCTTGGGAAGAGAGTGGAGGTACTTGAAGTCCTATCATCCATGGTCTGTCCTCCTCAAAAGTACACCAGGATGTAGAGTGTGTCATGGGGACTCTGTGTGCCAAGTTTGGTTTTGTTCGGACATTAGATGAGGGTTGCAGCAGTCTTGGGAAGAGAGTGGAGGTACTTGAAGTCCTATCATCCATGGTCTGTCCTCCTCGAAAGTACACCAGGATGTAGAGTGGGTCATGGGGGCACTGTGTGCCAAGTTTGGTTTTGTTCGGACATTAGATGAGGGTTGCAGCAGTCTTGGGAAGAGAGTGGAGGTACTTGAAGTCCTATCATCCATGGTCTGTCCTCCTCGAAAGTACACCAGGATGTAGAGTGGGTCATGGGGACTCTGTGTGTCAAGTTTGGTCTTGATCAGTCATTGGCAAGGGTCTCAGTGGTCTCAGGAAGTGAGTGAAGTGACTGCAAGTCCCATCATCCATTGTCAAATTCTTCCAAACTGCACCAGGATGTAGAGTGGGTTACGCGGGCTCTCTGTGTAAATTGTGGTCCTGATCCATCATTGTTGGCAGTTATAATGGTTTTAGGAAGGGAGTGCAGGTATTGCAAGTCCCTTCGTCCATGGTGCATCTTCCTCCAACGTGCACCAGGATGTAGAGTGCGTCATGGAGACTCAGTGTGCCAAGTTTGGTCTTTATCGGTAACTAGCTTGGGGACCCGGCATTGCCCGGGTTATTAGAGAAAGTGGGTAATGGCGGTTCTGTATGCCAAGTTTGGTCTTTATTGGTCTTTGGATAATGGCTGCACAAGTGAAGTGAGTGAAGGTACTTGAAGTCCCATCATCCATGGGCCATCCTCCTACAAACAGCAGCAGGATATAGAGTGGGTCATGGGGGCTCTGTGTGCCAAGTTTGGTCTTTATCAGTCATTAGATGAGGGTGGCAGTGGTGTCAGTAAGTGAGTGAAGGTACTGGAAGTCCCATCATCCAAAGTCCATCCCCTTTCAAACTGCAGCAGGATGTAGAGTGGATCATGGGGGCTCTGTGTGCCAAGTGTGGTCTTGATTGGTCATTAGAAGAGGGTTGCAGCAGTCGTGGGAAGGGAGTGGAGGTACTTGAAGTCCTATCATCCATGGTCTGTCCTCCTCCAAACTGCACCAGGATGTAGAGTGGGTCATTGGAGCTCCATGTGCCAAGTGTAGTCTTGGTGAGGGTCTCAGTGGTCTCAGGAAGTGAGCAAAGGTACTGCAAGTCCCATCATCCATCTCCAAATTTTTCCAAACAACACCAGGACGTAACGTGGGTCATGAGAGGTCTATGTGCCAAGTTTGGTCTTCATCCGTCATTGGATGAGGTTTGCAGAGGTCTCAGAATGTGAGTGAAGGTACTGGAAGTTCCATCATCCATGGTCCACCCTTCTCCAAAACTGCAGCAGGATGTAGAGTGGGTCATGGGGGCTCTGTGTGCCAACTTTGGTCTTGATTGGTCATTAGATGAGTTTTGCAGCAGTCTTGGGTAGTGGAGGTACTTGAAGTCCCATCATCCATGGTCTGTCGTCCTTCAAAGTGCTCCAGGATGTAGAGTGGGTCATTGAAGCTCCATGTGCCAAATTTAGTCTTGATCAGTCATTGGCAAGGGTCTCAGGAAGTGAGTGAAGTGACTGCAATGGTCTGTCCTCCTCGAAAGTACACCAGGATGTAGAGTGGGTTACGCGGGCTCTCTGTGTAAATTGTGGTCCTTATCCATCATTGTTGGCAGTTATAATGGTTTTAGGAAGGGAGTGCAGGTATTGCAAGTCCCATCGTCCATGGTGCATCCTCCTCCAAACTGCACCAGGATGTAGAGTGCGTCATGGAGACTCAGTGTGCCAAGTTTGGTCTTTATTGGTAATTGGATGAGGGTTGCAGTGGTCTCAAGATATAGATATAGATTGGTAGGTAGGGGTTACTTCAATTGCTTAGTTAGGCATATATGACATTTTTTCTTGTTTTTTTCCCCCCCCTTCGTTTAGGATTCATGCAATCACGGGAGTTCCTTCGTTGCGTGTAACTTCTCAGAACGGAACGGGGTTCCAGAATGAATCAGGTGAGTTGTGATGCCTTCTCCTTAGAGGTGTTAGGCCATCTGGTCTTTCCTTTCCTTTTTCCTTCCAAGTCGCCAACAACTTAAATCAAGAAATAGTTTTCTAAGATCTACAGAGACACTTGCTGGAACACCCCAGCAAGCGAGAGTCCAAAAGTGGCAGGCTCAAACCAATGGCTGAGACCAAATGAGAGACTCCCCCCTCGGCACACAGAGGACTGGGCGACTTGGAAGGCGCTGAAAGAAGAGAGAAATGGGAATGGTGGAAAGAAAGAGAAAAAGAAAGGAAATAAAGGAGTGGAGAAAGAACAGAAGGAGGAAGGGAGGAGGAAGAAAGGAAGAAGATTTGAGGGGAGGGGAAGGAGAGAAAGAAAGAGAAAAAGAAGGGAAAGGAAGAAATGGAGAAAGAACTGAAAGGGGAAAGAAAGAAAAAAGGAACAAAGAAAAGGAAGGGGAAAATGTCAGGAGAAGAAAAGAGAAAGAAGGGAGGAATGGGGAGAAAGAGAAAAAAGGAGAGAAAGAAAGGACTGGAGAAGGGAGGGAGAGGGAAGAACAAAAAAAGGAGGGATGGGAGGAAAGGAAAGGTGAAAAGGTACAAGGGAAGGGGAGGAGAAAGAAGGGAAGAAGAGGAGGGGAAGGAGAAAGAGAAAAAGAAGGGAAAGAAAGTGAATGGCAGGAAGGACAAGAAAGAAAGAAGAAAAAGGGGAGGGGAGAGGAAAAGATCAGGGGAGGGAAAGAGAAAGAAGAGAGAAATGGGAAGGGTGGGAAGAAAGAGAAAAAGAAGGGGAAGAAAGGAATGGAGAAGGAACTGAAGGAGGGAGAAGAAAGAAACAGGGAAGGAAGGGAAAGGAAAGGGGGAAAGTATGAGGGGAGGGAAAGAGAAATTAGAAAGAGGAGGGGATGAAAAGAACGAGAAAAAGAAGAGAAGTAAAATAATGGAGAAGAAACAGCGGGAGGCTGGGGGAAGAAAGAAAGAAAAAGGAAGAAAGAGAAAGGGAATGGGAAAATGAGTGAAAGAGGGAGAAGGAGGAAGGGAAGGAGAGAAAGAAAGAAAAAGAAGGGAAAGAAAGGAATGGAGGAGAGAGGGAGGGAGAGGGAAGAACAAAAAAGGAGGGATGGAAGGAAAGGTGAAAAGGTACAAGGGGAGGGAAGGAGAAAGAAGGGAGGAAGAGGAGAAGGAGGGAAGGAGGGAAAGATTTGAGGAGGGGAAGGAGAAAAAGAAGGGAAGGAAAATAATGGAGAAGGAACAGAGGGAGGGGGAAGAAAGAAAGAAAAAGGAAGAAAGGGAAGGGGGAAAGATGAGTGAAAGAGGGAGAAGGAGGAAGGGAAGGAGAGAAAGAAAGAAAAAGAAGGGAAAGAAAGGAATGGAGAAGGAACTGAAGGAGGAAGGGAGGAGGAAGAAAGAAAATGGAGGGAAGGAAGAGAGAGGAGGAAAGATTTGAGGGGAGGGAGAGAAAGAAAGAGAAAAAGAAGGGAAGGGAAGGAATGGAGAAGGAATTGAAGGAGGGAGGGAGGAGGAAGAAAGAAAGAAAAAGGAAGAAAGAGAAAGGTAAGCGGGGAAGATGAGTGAAAGAGGGAGAAAGAGGAAGGGAAGGAGAGAAAGAAAGAAAAAGAAGGGAAAGAAAGGAATGGAGAAGGAACTGAAGGAGGAAGGGAGGAGGAAGAAAGAAAAAGGAGGGAAGGAAGAGAAAGGAGGAAAGATTTGAGGGGAGGGAGAGAAAGAAAGAGAAAAAGAAGGGAAGGAAAGGAATGGAGAAGGAATTGAAGGAGGGAGGGAGGAGGAAGAAAGAAAAAGGAAGAAAGAGAAAGGTAAGCGGGGAAGATGAGTGAAAGAGGGAGAAGGAGGAAGGGAAGGAGAGAAAGAAAGAGAAAAATAAGGGAAAGAAAGGAACGGAAGGAGGAAGGGAAGGAGAGAAAGAAAGAAAAAGAAGGGAAAGAAAGGAATGGAGAAGGAACGGAAGGAGGAAGAAAAAAAGAAGGGGAGGAAGGGAATGGAGAAGGAACTGAAGGAGGGAGGGAGGAGGAAGAAAGAAAAAGGGAAGGAAGGGAAAGTGGGAAAGATTTGAGGGGAGGGGAAGGAGAGAAAGAAAGAGAAAAGGGGAAGGAAAATAATGGAGAAGGAACAGAGGGGGAAGAAAGAAAAAAAGGAAGAAAGAGAAAGGTAAGCGGGGAAGATGAGTGAAAGAGGGAGAAGGAGGAAGGGAAGGAGAGAAAGAAAGAAAAAGGGAAAGAAAGGAATGGAGAAGGAATTGAAGGAGGAAGGGAGGAGGAAGGAAGAAAAAGGAGGGAAGGAAGGGAAAGGGAAAGATTTGAGGGGAGGGGAGGGAGAGAAAGAAAGAGAAAAAGAAGGGAAGGAAAGGAATGGAGAAGGAATTGAAGGAGGAAGGGAGGAGGAAGAAAGAAAAAGGAGGGAAGGAAGGGAAAGGGGGAAAGATTTGAGGGGAGGGGAAGGAGAGAAAGTAGATGGCTCTGTTGGTTTCTCCTGTTAACATTCACCGTTCCCTTCCTTTCCCTTTGCTTTGCAGAACTCAACCGAGCCTGCAGTATCAGTTGAGACGTTGGCGGATGTACCTGAGCACGTGCTAAAGGGACTTCCCGAGGAAGTGAGGCTTCTCCCTTCTGCCGTCGACAAGACACGGCTTGGTACGTCTCTCTCCAGCATCCTCAGATACTAACCTAATTTTTAGTGAGGCTCTGTTGTGTGTTGAGAACCGGTAAAGGCAGTCTGTAGTCAGCGAACTACAGGGAAGACTGGTTCTGTAGTGTGTTGAGAACCAGAAAGGTAGTCTGTAGTCAGCGAACTACAGGGAAGGCTGGTTCTGTAGTGTGTTGAGAATCAGAAAGGTAGTCTGTAGTCAGCGAACTACAGGGAAGGCTGGTTCTGTAGTGTGTTGAGAATCAGAAAGGTAGTCTGTAGTCAGCGAACTACAGGGAAGGCTGGTTCGGTAGTGTGTTGAGAACCAGAAAGGTAGTCTGTAGTCAGCGAACTACAGGGAAGGCTGGTTCGGTAGTGTGTTGAGAATCAGAAAGGTAGTCTGTAGTCAGCGAACTACAGGGAAGGCTGGTTCTGTAGTGTGTTGAGAACCAGAAAGGTAGTCTGTAGTCAGCGAACTACAGGGAAGGCTGGTTCTGTAGTGTGTTGAGAATCAGAAAGGTAGTCTGTAGTCAGCGAACTACAGGGAAGGCTGGTTCGGTAGTGTGTTGAGAACCAGAAAGGTAGTCTGTAGTCAGCGAACTACAGGGAAGGCTGGTTCTGTAGTGTGTTGAGAACCAGAAAGGTAGTCTGTAGTCAGCGAACTACAGGGAAGGCTGGTTCTGTAGTGTGTTGAGAACCAGAAAGGTAGTCTGTAGTCAGCGAACTACAGGGAAGGCTGGTTCTGTAGTGTGTTGAGAATCAGAAAGGTAGTCTGTAGTCAGCGAACTACAGGGAAGGCTGGTTCGGTAGTGTGTTGAGAACCAGAAAGGTAGTCTGTAGTCAGCGAACTACAGGGAAGGCTGGTTCGGTAGTGTGTTGAGAATCAGAAAGGTAGTCTGTAGTCAGCGAACTACAGGGAAGGCTGGTTCTGTAGTGTGTTGAGAATCAGAAAGGTAGTCTGTAGTCAGCGAACTACAGGGAAGGCTGGTTCTGTAGTGTGTTGAGAACCAGAAAGGTAGTCTGTAGTCAGCGAACTACAGGGATGGCTGGTTCTGTAGTGCGTTGAGAACCAGAAAGGTAGTCTGTAGTCAGCGAACTACAGGGAAGGCTGGTTCTGTAGTGCGTTGAGAACCAGAAAGGTAGTCTGTAGTCAGCGAACTACAGGGAAGGCTGGTTCTGTAGTGCGTTGAGATCCAGAAAGGTAGTCTGTAGTCAGCGAACTACAGGGAAGGCTGGTTCTGTAGTGCGTTGAGAACCAGAAAGGTAGTCTGTAGTCAGCGAACTACAGGGAAGGCTGGTTCTGTAGTGCGTTGAGAACCAGAAAGGTAGTCTGTAGTCAGCGAACTACAGGGAAGGCTGGTTCTGTAGTGTGTTGAGAACCAGAAAGGTAGTCTGTAGTCAGCGAACTTCAGGGAAGGCTGGTTCTGTAGTGTGTTGAGATCCAGAAAGGTAGTCTGTAGTCAGCGAACTACAGGGAAGGCTGGTTCTGTAGTGTGTTGAGAATCAGAAAGGTAGTCTGTAGTCAGCGAACTTCAGGGAAGGCTGGTTCTGTAGTGTGTTGAGATCCAGAAAGGTAGTCTGTAGTCAGCGAACTACAGGGAAGGCTGGTTCTGTAGTGTGTTGAGAATCAGAAAGGTAGTCTGTAGTCAGCGAACTACAGGGAAGGCTGGTTCTGTAGTGTGTTGAGAATCAGAAAGGTAGTCTGTAGTCAGCGAACTACAGGGAAGGCTGGTTCTGTAGTGTGTTGAGAATCAGAAAGGTAGTCTGTAGTCAGCGAACTACAGGGAAGGCTGGTTCGGTAGTGTGTTGAGAACCAGAAAGGTAGTCTGTAGTCAGCGAACTACAGGGAAGCCTGGTTCTGTAGTGTGTTGAGATCCAGAAAGGTAGTCTGTAGTCAGCGAACTACAGGGAAGCCTGGTTCTGTAGTGTGTTGAGAATCAGAAAGGTAGTCTGTAGTCAGCGAACTACAGGGAAGGCTGGTTCTGTAGTGTGTTGAGAATCAGAAAGGTAGTCTGTAGTCAGCGAACTACAGGGAAGGCTGGTTCTGTAGTGTGTTGAGAATCAGAAAGGTAGTCTGTAGTCAGCGAACTACAGGGAAGGCTGGTTCGGTAGTGTGTTGAGAACCAGAAAGGTAGTCTGTAGTCAGCGAACTACAGAGAAGGCTGGTTCGGTAGTGTGTTGAGAACCAGAAAGGTAGTCTGTAGTCAGCGAACTACAGGGAAGCCTGGTTCTGTAGTGTGTTGAGATCCAGAAAGGTAGTCTGTAGTCAGCGAACTACAGGGAAGCCTGGTTCTGTAGTGTGTTGAGAATCAGAAAGGTAGTCTGTAGTCAGCGAACTACAGGGAAGGCTGGTTCTGTAGTGTGTTGAGAATCAGAAAGGTAGTCTGTAGTCAGCGAACTACAGGGAAGCCTGGTTCTGTAGTGTGTTGAGAATCAGAAAGGTAGTCTGTAGTCAGCGAACTACAGGGAAGGCTGGTTCTGTAGTGTGTTGAGAATCAGAAAGGTAGTCTGTAGTCAGCGAAGTACAGGGAAGGCTGGTTCGGTAGTGCGTTGAGAACCAGAAAGGTAGTCTGTAGTCAGCGAAGTACAGGGAAGCCTGGTTCTGTAGTGTGTTGAGAATCAGAAAGGTAGTCTGTAGTCAGCGAACTACAGGGAAGCCTGGTTCTGTAGTGTGTTGAGAATCAGAAAGGTAGTCTGTAGTCAGCGAACTACAGGGAAGCCTGGTTCTGTAGTGTGTTGAGAACCAGAAAGGTAGTCTGTAGTCAGCGAACTACAGGGAAGACTGGTTCTGTAGTGTGTTGAGAATCAGAAAGGTAGTCTGTAGTCAGCGAACTACAGGGAAGCCTGGTTCTGTAGTGTGTTGAGAATCAGAAAGGTAGTCTGTAGTCAGCGAACTACAGGGAAGCCTGGTTCTGTAGTGTGTTGAGAATCAGAAAGGTAGTCTGTAGTCAGCGAACTACAGGGAAGCCTGGTTCTGTAGTGTGTTGAGAATCAGAAAGGTAGTCTGTAGTCAGCGAACTACAGGGAAGCCTGGTTCTGTAGTGTGTTGAGAATCAGAAAGGTAGTCTGTAGTCAGCGAACTACAGGGAAGCCTGGTTCTGTAGTGTGTTGAGAATCAGAAAGGTAGTCTGTAGTCAGCGAACTACAGGGAAGCCTGGTTCTGTAGTGTGTTGAGAATCAGAAAGGTAGTCTGTAGTCAGCGAACTACAGGGAAGCCTGGTTCTGTAGTGTGTTGAGAATCAGAAAGGTAGTCTGTAGTCAGCGAACTACAGGGAAGCCTGGTTCTGTAGTGTGTTGAGAACCAGAAAGGTAGTCTGTAGTCAGCGAACTACAGGGAAGACTGGTTCTGTAGTGTGTTGAGAACCAGAAAGGTAGTCTGTAGTCAGCGAACTACAGGGAAGCCTGGTTCTGTAGTGTGTTGAGAATCAGAAAGGTAGTCTGTAGTCAGCGAACTACAGGGAAGGCTGGTTCTGTAGTGTGTTGAGAATCAGAAAGGTAGTCTGTAGTCAGCGAACTACAGGGAAGGCTGGTTCTGTAGTGTGTTGAGAATCAGAAAGGTAGTCTGTAGTCAGCGAACTACAGGGAAGGCTGGTTCGGTAGTGTGTTGAGAACCAGAAAGGTAGTCTGTAGTCAGCGAACTACAGAGAAGGCTGGTTCGGTAGTGTGTTGAGAACCAGAAAGGTAGTCTGTAGTCAGCGAACTACAGGGAAGCCTGGTTCTGTAGTGTGTTGAGATCCAGAAAGGTAGTCTGTAGTCAGCGAACTACAGGGAAGCCTGGTTCTGTAGTGTGTTGAGAATCAGAAAGGTAGTCTGTAGTCAGCGAACTACAGGGAAGGCTGGTTCTGTAGTGTGTTGAGAATCAGAAAGGTAGTCTGTAGTCAGCGAACTACAGGGAAGGCTGGTTCTGTAGTGTGTTGAGAATCAGAAAGGTAGTCTGTAGTCAGCGAACTACAGGGAAGGCTGGTTCTGTAGTGTGTTGAGAATCAGAAAGGTAGTCTGTAGTCAGCGAAGTACAGGGAAGGCTGGTTCGGTAGTGCGTTGAGAACCAGAAAGGTAGTCTGTAGTCAGCGAAGTACAGGGAAGCCTGGTTCTGTAGTGTGTTGAGAATCAGAAAGGTAGTCTGTAGTCAGCGAACTACAGGGAAGCCTGGTTCTGTAGTGTGTTGAGAATCAGAAAGGTAGTCTGTAGTCAGCGAACTACAGGGAAGCCTGGTTCTGTAGTGTGTTGAGAATCAGAAAGGTAGTCTGTAGTCAGCGAACTACAGGGAAGGCTGGTTCTGTAGTGCGTTGAGAACCAGAAAGGTAGTCTGTAGTCAGCGAACTTCAGGGAAGGCTGGTTCTGTAGTGTGTTGAGAACCAGAAAGGTAGTCTGTAGTCAGCGAACTTCAGGGAAGGCTGGTTCTGTAGTGTGTTGAGATCCAGAAAGGTAGTCTGTAGTCAGCGAACTACAGGGAAGGCTGGTTCGGTAGTGTGTTGAGAACCAGAAAGGTAGTCTGTAGTCAGCGAACTACAGGGAAGGCTGGTTCGGTAGTGTGTTGAGAACCAGAAAGGTAGTCTGTAGTCAGCGAACTACAGGGAAGGCTGGTTCGGTAGTGCGTTGAGAACCAGAAAGGTAGTCTGTAGTCAGCGAACTACAGGGAAGGCTGGTTCGGTAGTGCGTTGAGATCCAGAAAGGTAGTCTGTAGTCAGCGAACTACAGGGAAGGCTGGTTCTGTAGTGTGTTGAGATCCAGAAAGGTAGTCTGTAGTCAGCGAACTACAGGGAAGCCTGGTTCTGTAGTGTGTTGAGAATCAGAAAGGTAGTCTGTAGTCAGCGAACTACAGGGAAGGCTGGTTCTGTAGTGTGTTGAGATCCAGAAAGGTAGTCTGTAGTCAGCGAACTACAGGGAAGGCTGGTTCTGTAGTGTGTTGAGAACCAGAAAGGTAGTCTGTAGTCAGCGAACTACAGGGAAGGCTGGTTCGGTAGTGTGTTGAGAACCAGAAAGGTAGTCTGTAGTCAGCGAACTACAGGGAAGGCTGGTTCTGTAGTGTGTTGAGAATCAGAAAGGTAGTCTGTAGCCAGCGAACTACAGGGAAGGCTGGTTCTGTAGTGTGTTGAGAACCAGAAAGGTAGTCTGTAGTCAGCGAACTACAGGGAAGGCTGGTTCTGTAGTGTGTTGAGAACCAGAAAGGTAGTCTGTAGTCAGCGAACTACAGGGAAGGCTGGTTCTGTAGTGTGTTGAGAATCAGAAAGGTAGTCTGTAGTCAGCGAACTACAGGGAAGGCTGGTTCGGTAGTGTGTTGAGAATCAGAAAGATAGTGTGTAGCCAGCGAACTACAGGGAAGGCTGGTTCGGTAGTGTGTTGAGAATCAGAAAGGTAGTCTGTAGTCAGCGAACTTCAGGGAAGGCTGGTTCTGTAGTGTGTTGAGAACCAGAAAGGTAGTCTGTAGTCAGCGAACTTCAGGGAAGGCTGGTTCTGTAGTGTGTTGAGAACCAGAAAGGTAGTCTGTAGTCAGCGAACTACAGGGAAGGCTGGTTCGGTAGTGTTTTGAGAACCAGAAAGGTAGTCTGTAGACAGCGAACTACAGGGAAGGCTGGTTCGGTAGTGTGTTGAGAACCAGAAAGGTAGTCTGTAGACAGCGAACTTCAGGGAAGGCTGGTTCTGTAGTGTGTTGAGAACCAGAAAGGTAGTCTGTAGTCAGCGAACTACAGGGAAGGCTGGTTCGGTAGTGTTTTGAGAACCAGAAAGGTAGTCTGTAGACAGCGAACTACAGGGAAGGCTGGTTCGGTAGTGTGTTGAGAACCAGAAAGGTAGTCTGTAGTCAGCGAACTACAGGGAAGGCTGGTTCTGTAGTGTGCTGAGAATCAGAAAGGTAGTCTGTAGTCAGCGAACTACAGAGAAGGCTGGTTCGGTAGTGTGTTGAGAACCAGAAAGGTAGTCTGTAGTCAGCGAACTACAGGGAAGCCTGGTTCTGTAGTGTGTTGAGATCCAGAAAGGTAGTCTGTAGTCAGCGAACTACAGGGAAGGCTGGTTCTGTAGTGTGTTGAGAATCAGAAAGGTAGTCTGTAGTCAGCGAACTACAGGGAAGCCTGGTTCTGTAGTGTGTTGAGAATCAGAAAGGTAGTCTGTAGTCAGCGAACTACAGGGAAGGCTGGTTCTGTAGTGTGTTGAGAACCAGAAAGGTAGTCTGTAGTCAGCGAACTACAGGGAAGGCTGGTTCGGTAGTGTGTTGAGAATCAGAAAGGTAGTCTGTAGTCAGCGAACTACAGGGAAGGCTGGTTCGGTAGTGTGTTGAGAACCAGAAAGGTAGTCTGTAGTCAGCGAACTACAGGGAAGGCTGGTTCGGTAGTGTGTTGAGAACCAGAAAGGTAGTCTGTAGTCAGCGAACTACAGGGAAGTCTGGTTCGGTAGTGTGTTGAGAACCAGAAAGGTAGTCTGTAGTCAGCGAACTACAGGGAAGGCTGGTTCTGTAGTGTGTTGAGAACCAGAAAGGTAGTCTGTAGTCAGCGAACTACAGGGAAGGCTGGTTCGGTAGTGTGTTGAGAACCAGAAAGGTAGTCTGTAGTCAGCGAACTACAGGGAAGGCTGGTTCGGTAGTGTGTTGAGAACCAGAAAGGTAGTCTGTAGTCAGCGAACTACAGGGAAGGCTGGTTCTGTAGTGTGTTGAGAATCAGAAAGGTAGTCTGTAGTCAGCGAACTACAGGGAAGGCTGGTTCGGTAGTGTGTTGAGAACCAGAAAGGTAGTCTGTAGTCAGCGAACTACAGGGAAGGCTGGTTCTGTAGTGTGTTGAGAATCAGAAAGGTAGTCTGTAGTCAGCGAACTACAGGGAAGGCTGGTTCTGTAGTGTGTTGAGAACCAGAAAGGTAGTCTGTAGTCAGCGAACTACAGGGAAGGCTGGTTCTGTAGTGTGTTGAGAATCAGAAAGGTAGTCTGTAGTCAGCGAACTACAGGGAAGGCTGGTTCTGTAGTGTGTTGAGAACCAGAAAGGTAGTCTGTAGTCAGCGAACTACAGGGAAGGCTGGTTCTGTAGTGTGTTGAGAATCAGAAAGGTAGTCTGTAGTCAGCGAACTACAGGGAAGGCTGGTTCGGTAGTGTGTTGAGAACCAGAAAGGTAGTCTGTAGTCAGCGAACTACAGGGAAGGCTGGTTCTGTAGTGTGTTGAGAATCAGAAAGGTAGTCTGTAGTCAGCGAACTACAGGGAAGGCTGGTTCTGTAGTGTGTTGAGAATCAGAAAGGTAGTCTGTAGTCAGCGAACTACAGGGAAGGCTGGTTCTGTAGTGTGTTGAGAACCAGAAAGGTAATCTGTAGTCTAAGAACTACGGGGGAAAGCTGATTCTACTGTGTTGGAAATCAGAAAGGTTTTGGCGTTTAGCCTGTGTAATTTAGATAGGTCGAGTTGACTTATTTATATTATTGGTCAGTGTAAGAGTAAACGGGGGAGAGAACCCTAATAATCTTTACTGCAACAAAAATAACATAAGGAAAAGATAAGCTTGTACCAGAAGTAATGTGTCAAAAAAAAAAAAAGAGCAACACATTTTGAAGGAAAATAAGTTTGAAACCGGAGCGACGTACAGGGAGCATACAACCCCCCTGTTGCGTCAGCTCCACTGGCTGCCGATCCAATTCCGAGCACAATTCAGAGTGCTGGTTTTGACCTACAAAACCCTATACGGTTCCGGCCCAGTGTATTTGTCCGAACGGATCTCCCTCTACGTCCCATCTCGAAGCTTAAGATCTTCTGGGGAGGTCCTGCTCTCGACCCCGCCACTGTCACAAGTGAGGCTGGCGGGGACAAGGAGCAGGGCCTTCTCAGTGGTGGCCCCCCACCTGTGGAACTCACTCCCCGGGGAGATTAGATCGTCATCTTCCCTTTTGGTGTTTAGGAAAAAACTGAAGACCTGGATCTGGGATCAAGCCTTTGGTCATTCTGACAGCTAACTGAAGGATCTGATGATAGACAAGGACAAATATTTACGAATCGATTCGTTAAGATGGCGCCCGCGTTGGCGCATGCGCAAAGCATTTACGAAATTTCGTTATTCATAAAACCGTCAATAACGAATCGATTTGTTAAGATGGCGCCCGCGTTAGCGCATGCGCAAAGCGTTTACGAAATTTTGTTATTCGTAAAAAATCGTCAATAACGAATCTTTTTTTAGAATATTTTTTGAATTTTTTGAAGAATAAAAGAAAGATATTTTTCAGAAATATTTAAAAATGGAAAATTAACAAAATGCTCGCCCTGCTGTGGAGCAAACAGCCACAGGACAGGGACAAACGATAGCGCACAGGCACACAAGGGTCTTTTCTTTTTTTAGAATATTTTTTGAATTTTTTGAAGAATAAAAGAAAGGTATTTTTCAAAAATATTTAAAAATGGAAAATTAACAAATTAACAAAAACCGCCCTCGCTCTCCCAACAACAATGAATGAATGAAGCAATGTGAATTAAGGAATGCAAAAATGAAAGCAAAAAATTAATCAATGCAAGGAATGAATCCAAGCCAACCAAGCCAAGCCAATCCAAGCCGCCCTCCCAGACCTCCCGTCTTCTCCCTCGCCTTCGCAACAATGAGCAATGCGGCCACGCGGAGCCGCTTTTAAAGGGCTGCCCGCCCAATCACAATCAGCCACGGTGCACTGCTTGGGTGCTTGGGAGCGCCGGATTGGCTCCCAGGGCACCCAGCATCCTCCATCCCTAAACGTCATTTCCGAAAGGGGCAGAAGCTCGTAAAAAGGATGGAGGATGCCGTTTCGATATTGAAAAACCCTTCCGGGTTTGAAAATATGTTTTGTATTCATTTTGTAATTGTTAAAAATAACGAATATTTAACAATATTACAAAATTAACGAACGAAACCGCCCAGGCCTACTGGTTTATGACATATTATAAATGTCACCTCTGAAGAAATGTGCCTCTAAGAGCTAAGAAACATTGAAACCATTAAGCTTCTTCTATACTTCAAAAAACTTGTTAAAGTTTCTTCTAAAGCCAAGTCTCTGTTACAAATACTTTCAAATGTAACCTCTGAAGATATGTGCCTCTAAGACGGTGTTTCTCAACCATCCTAATGCTGCGACCCCTTAATCCAGTTCTTCATGTTGTGGTGACCCCCAACCATAAAATTATTTTTGTTGCTACTTCACAACTGTAATTTTGCTACTGTTATGAATTGAAAGGTTTTGGCGTTTAGCCTGTGTAATTTAGATAGGTCAGTCGACTTATTTATATCATTGGTCAGTGTAAGAGTATAACGGGGGAGAGAACCCTAATAAGAATCTTTACTGCAACAAAAATAACATAAGGAAAAAATAAGCTTGTACCAGAAGTAAAGTGTCAAAAAAAAAAGAGAAACACATTTTGAAGGAAAATAAGTTTGAAACCTGTTTAGTGGAAGGAATAGTGCTCTTAAGAGTTGGTTTATGACATGTTATAAATGTAACCTCTGAAGAAATGTGCCTCTAAGAGCTAATAAACATTGAAACCATTAAGCTTCTTCTATACTTCAAAAAACTTGTTACAGTTTCTTCTAAAGCCAAGTCTCTGTTACAAATACTTTCAAATGTAACCTCTGAAGATATGTGCCTCTAAGACAGTGTTTCTCAACCTTCCTAATTGGGGGGGGGGGGGATAATTGATTTTTGTCATTTGGGAGTTGTAGTTGCTGGGATTTATAGAACACCTACAATCAAAGAGCATTCTGAACTCCACCAATGAGGGAATTGAACCAAACTTGGTACACAGGACTCCCGTGACCAACAGAAAATACTGGAAGTTTTTGGTGGGCATTGACCTTGAGTTTTGGAGTTGTAGTTCACCTACATCCTGAGAGCACTGTGGACTCAAACAATGGATGGATCGGGACTAAACTTGGCACAGATACTCAATATGCTCTCAGGTGAACTCTAGTGGAGTTTGGGAAAAGAGGCATTGACATTTGGGAGCTGTAGTTGCTGGGATTTATAGTTCACCTGCACTCAAAGTGCCCCTTGAATCCCACCAACAATAGAATTGGGCCAAACTTCCCACATAGAACCCCATGATCAACAGAGAGAGGGAAGGAAAGAAGGAAAGACAGAAGTATGGATAGAAGCAAAAAGCGAAGGAAAGAAGGAAAGAGGTAGAGAAGGAAGAAAGGAGAAAAAGAGGGATGAAAAGAAAAAGGGGGAAGGAAAGAAAGGTAGAGAAGGAAGGAAGAGAAAGTAAGAAAAAAAGAAAGGAAGTAAAGAGATAGAGAAGGAAGGAGATAAAGCGAGGGAAGGAAAGACAAGTATGGATAGAAGCAAAAAGCGAAGGAAGGAAGGAAAGAGGTAGAGAAGGAAGGAAAAGTAAGAAAAAAGGAAATGAAGGAAAGAGGTAGAGAAAGAGGGAGAGAAGGAAAGAAGGAAAGAGAAGTATGGATAGAAGCAAAAAGTGAAGGAAGGAAGGAAAGAGGTAGAGAAGGAAGAAAGGAGAAAAAGAGGGATGAAAAGAAAAAGGGGGAAGGAAAGAAAGAGGTAGAGAAGGAAGGAAGAGAAAGTAAGAAAAAAGGAAAGGAAGGAAAGAGGTAGAGAAGGAAGGAGAGAGGGAGGGAAGGAAAGACAGAAGTATGGATAGAAGCAAAAAGAAAAAGGGGGAAGGAAATAAGGAGGTAGAGAAGGAAGGAAGAGAAAGTAAGAAAAAAGGAAAGGAAGGAAAGATAGAGAAGGAAGGAGATAAAGGGAGGGAAGGAAAGACAGAAGTATGGATAGAAGCAAAAAGCGAAGGAAGGAAGGAAAGAGGTAGAGAAGGAAGGAAAAGTAAGAAAAAAGGAAAGGAAGGAAAGAGGTAGAGAAAGAGGGAGAGAAGGAAAGAAGGAAAGAGAAGTATGGATAGAAGCAAAAAGTGAAGGAAGGAAGGAAAGAGGTAGAGAAGGAAGAAAGGAGAAAAAGAGGGATGAAAAGAAAAAGGGGGAAGGAAAGAAAGAGGTAGAGAAGGAAGGAAGAGAAAGTAAGAAAAAAGGAAAGGAAGGAAAGAGGTAGAGAAGGAAGGAGGGAGGGAAGGAAAGACAGAAGTATGGATAGAAGCAAAAAGAAAAAGGGGGAAGGAAATAAGGAGGTAGAGAAGGAAGGAAGAGAAAGTAAGAAAAAAGGAAAGGAAGGAAAGATAGAGAAGGAAGGAGATAAAGGGAGGGAAGGAAAGACAGAAGTATGGATAGAAGCAAAAAGCGAATGAAAGAAGGAAAGAGGTAGAGAAGGAAGAAAGAAAAAGAGGGATGAAAAGAAAAAGGGGGAAGGAAATAAAGAGGTAGAGAAGGAAGGAAGAGAAAGTAAGAAAAAAGGAAAGGAAGGAAAGAGGTAGAGAAGGAAGGAGAGAAAGGGAGGGAAGGAAAGAAGGAAAGACAGAAGTATGGATAGCAAAAAGCGAAGGAAGGAAGGAAGGAGGTAGAGAAGGAAGAAAGGAGAAAAAAGGGAAGGAAAGAAAGAGGTAGAGAAGGAAGGAAGAGAAAGTAAGAAAAAAGGAAAGGAAGGAAAGAGGTAGAGAAGGAAGGAGAGAAAGAGGGAGGGAAGGAAAGAAGGAAAGACAGAAGTATGGATAGAAGCAAAAAGCGAAGGAAGGAAGGAAGGAAAGAGGTAGAGAAGGAAGAAAGGAGAAAAAAGGGAAGGAAAGAAAGAGGTAGAGAAGGAAGGAAGAGAAAGTAAGAAAAAAGGAAAGGAAGGAAAGAGGAAGAGAGGGAAGGAGAGAAAGAGGGAGGGAAGAAGGAAAGACAGAAGTATGGATAGAAGCAGAAAGCGAAGGAAGGAAAGAGGTAGAGAAGGAAGGAAGGAGAAAAAGAGGGAGGAAAAAAGGGGGGAAGGAAAGAAAGAGGTAGAGAAGGAAGGAAGAGAAAGTAAGAAAAAAGGAAGGAAGGAAAGGTAGAGAAGGAAGGAGAGAAAGAGGGAGGGAAGGAAAGAAAAGTATGGATAGAAGTAAAAAGTGAATGAAGGAAGGAAAGAGGTAGAGAAGGAAGAAAAGAGAAAAAGAGGGATGAAAAGAAAAGGGGGAAGGAAAGAAAGAAGTAGAGAAGGAAGGAAGAGAAAGTAAGAAAAAAGGAAAGGAAGGAAAGGTAGAGAAGGAAAGAGAGAGAAGGAAAGAGAAGTATGGATAGAATCAAAAAGCGAAGGAAGGAAGGAAGGAAAGAGGTAGAGAAGGAATAAAGGAGAAAAAGAGGGATGAAAAGAAAAAGGGGGAAGGAAAGAAAGACGTAGAGTAGGAAGGAACAGAAAGTAAGAAAAAAGGAAAGGAAGGAAAGAGGTAGAGAAGGAAGGAGAGAAAGAGGGAGGGAAGGAAAGAAGGAAAGACAGAAGTATGGATAGAAGCAAAAAGCGAAGGAAAGAAGGAAAGAGGTAGAGAAGGAAGAAAGGAGAAAAAGAGGGATGAAAAGAAAAGGGGGAAGGAAAGAAAGAAGTAGAGAAGGAAGGAAGAGAAAGTAAGAAAAAAAGAAAGGAAGGAAAGAGATAGAGAAGGAAGGAGAGAAAGAGGGAAGGAAGGAAAGACAGAAGTATGGATAGAAGCAAAAAAGCGAAGGAAAGAAGGAAAGTGATAGGGAAGGAGGAAAGGAGAAAAAGAGGGATGAAAAGAAAAAGGGGGAAGGAAAGAAAGGTAGAGAAGGAAGGAAGAGAAAGTAAGAAAAAAGGAAAGGTAGGAAAGAGGTACAGAAGGAAGGAGAGAGAAGGAGAGAAGGAAAGAGAAGTATGGATAGAAGCAAAAAGTGAAGGAAGGAAGGAAAGAGGTAGAGAAGGAAGAAAGGAGAGAAAGAGGGATGAAAATAAAAGGGGGGAAGGAAAGAAAGAGGTAGAGAAGGAAGGAAGAGAAAGTAAGAAAAAAGGAAAGGAAGGAAAGATAGAGAAGGAAGGAGATAAAGGCAGGGAAGGAAAGAAGGAAAGACAGAAGTATGGATAGAAGCAAAAAGCGAAGGAAGGAAGAAAGGAGAAAAAGAGGGATGAAAAGAAAAAGGGGGAAGGAAAAAAGGTAGAGAAGGAAGGAAGAGAAAGTAAGAAAAAAGGAAAGGAAGGAAAGAGGTAGAGAAAGAGGGAGGGAAGGAAAGAAGGAAAGACAGAAGTATGGATAGAAGCAAAAAGCGAAGGAAGGAAGAAAGGAGAAAAAGAGGGATGAAAAGAAAAAGGGGGAAGGAAAAAAGGTAGAGAAGGAAGGAAGAGAAAGTAAGAAAAAAGGAAAGGAAGGAAATATGTAGAGAAAGAGGGAGGGAAGGAAAGAAGGAAAGACAGAAGTATGGATAGAAGCAAAAAGTGAAGGAAGGAAGGAAAGAGGTAGAGAAGGAAGAAAGGAGTAAAAGAGGAATGAAAAGAAAAAGGGGGAAGGAAAGAAAGAGATAGAGAAGGAAGGAAGAGAAAGTAAGAAAAAAGGAAAGGAAGGAAAGAGGTAGAGAAGGAAGGAGAGAAAGAAGGAGGGAAGGAAAGAAGGAAAGACAGAAGTATGGATAGAAGCAAAAAAGCGAAGGAAAGAAGGAAAGAGGTAGAGAAGGAAGAAAGGAGAAAAAGAGGGATGAAAAGAAAAGGGGAAGGAAAGAAAGAGGTGGAGAAGGAAGGAAGAGAAAGTAAGAAAAAAGAAAGGAAGGAAAGAGATAGAGACGGAAGGAGAGAAAGAGGGAGGGAAGGAAAGACAGAAGTATGGATAGAAGCAAAGAGCGAAGGAAGGAAGGAAAGAGGTAGAGAAGGAAGAAAGGAGAAAAAGAGGGATGAAAAGAAAAAGGGGGAAGGAAAGAAAGAGGTAGAGAAGGAAGGAAGAAAAAGTAAGAAAAAAGGAAAGGAAGGAAAGAGGTAGAGAAAGAGGGAGGAAAGGAAAGAAGGAAAGACAGAAGTATGGATAGAAGCAAAAAGCGAAGGAAGGAAGGAAGGAAAGAGGTAGAGAAGGAAGAAAGGAGAAAAAGAGGGATGAAAAGAAAAAGGGGGAAGGAAAGAAAGGTAGATAAGGAAGGAAGAGAAAGTAAGAAAAAAGGAAAGGAAGGAAAGAGGTAGAGAAAGAGGGAAGGAAAGAAGGAAAGACAGAAGTATGGATAGAAGCAAAAAGGGAAGGAAGGAAGGAAAGAGGTAGAGAAGGAAGAAAGGAGAAAAAGAGGAATGAAAAGAAAAAGGGGGAAGGAAAGAAAGGTAGATAAGGAAGGAAGAGAAAGTAAGAAACAAGGAAAGGAAGGAAAGAGGTAGAGAAAGAGGGAGGAAAGGAAAGAAGGAAAGACAGAAGTATGGATAGAAGCAAAAAGCGAAGGAAGGAAGGAAGGAAGGAGGTAGAGAAGGACGAAAGGAGAAAAAGAGGGATGAAAAGAAAAAGGAGGAAGAAAATAAAGAGGTAGAGAAGGAAGGAAGAGAAAGTAAGAAAAAAGGAAAGGAAGGAAAGAGGTAGAGAAAGAGGGAGGGAAGGAAAGAAGGAAAGACAGAAGTATGGATAGAAGCAAAAAGCGAAGGAAGGAAGGAAAGAGGTAGAGAAGGAAGAAAGGAGAAAAAGAGGGATGAAAAGAAAAAGGGGGAAGGAAAGAAAGAGGTAGAGAAGGAAGGAGAGAAGGAAAGGGAAAAAAAGGAATGGAAGGAAAGAGGTAGAGAAGGAATGGGAGAAAGAGGGAGGGAAGGAAAGATGTAAAGAGAAGTATGGACAGAAGCAAAGAGCGAAGAAAGGAGAAAAAGAGGGATAAAAAAAGGGGAGGAAAGAGGTAGCGAAGGAAGGAAAGAAAAAATGGAAGGAAGGAAAGTACACGTGAAAAAGATCTTGGAGTTAAATATGAGCCGACTTCAGATCTGGACTACATTTGACACACAGACCCAACATGGCCAACTGTGCATAGAGACCTAGTTCAGGGGTGATTGTCCTTGGATCTGGAAGTTGTAGTTCACCCTTATCCAGAAAACCCTGAACCCAGTGGACTTCGAAGCTGGACTACACTTGACACACAGACCCAACATGGCCAACTGTGCATAGAGACCTAGTTCAGGGGTGATTGTCCTTGGATCTGGAAGTTGTAGTTCACCCTTATCCAGAAAACCCTGAACCCAGTGGACTTCGAAGCTGGACTACACTTGACACACAGACCCAACATGGCCAACTGTGCATAGAGACCTAGTTCAGGGGTGATTGTCCTTGGATCTGGAAGTTGTAGTTCACCCTTATCCAGAAAACCCTGAACCCAGTGGACTTCGAAGCTGGACTACACTTGACACACAGACCCAACATGGCCAACTGTGCATAGAGACCTAGTTCAGGGGTGATTGTCCTTGGATCTGGAAGTTGTAGTTCACCCTTATCCAGAAAACCCTGAACCCAGTGGACTTCGAAGCTGGACTACACTTGACACACAGACCCAACATGGCCAACTGTGCATAGAGACCTAGTTCAGGGGTGATTGTCCTTGGATCTGGAAGTTGTAGTTCACCCTTATCCAGAAAACCCTGAACCCAGTGGACTTCGAAGCTGGACTACACTTGATACACACACCCAGGATGACCAACTGTGCATAGAGACCTAGTTCGGGGGTGATTGTCCTTGGATCTGGAAGTTGTAGTTCACCCTTATCCAGAAAACCCTGAACCCAGTGGACTTTGAAGCTGGACTACACTTGACACACAGACCCAACATGGCCAACTGTGCATAGAGACCTAGTTCGGGGGTGATTGTCCTTGGATCTGGGAGTTGTAGTTCACCCTTATCCAGAAAACCCTGAACCCAGTGGACTTTGAAGCTGGTCTACACTTGATACACACACCCAACATGGCCAACTGTGCATAGAGACCTAGTTTGGGGGTGATTTCCCTTGGATCTGGGAGTTATAGTTCACCCTTATCCAGAAAGCCCTGAACCCAACCGACATTGGATCTGGACTACATTTGACACACAGACCCAACATGGCCAACTGTGCATAGAGACCTAGTTCGGGGGTGATTGCCCTTGGATCTGGGAGTTATAGTTCACCCTTACCCAGAAAGTCCTGAACCCAGTGGACCCTTACTCCTATCAGGGAGTTGTAGTTCACCCTTACCCAGAAAGCCCTGAACCCAGTGGACTTCGAAGCTGGACTACACTTGATACACAGACACACACTTGATACACACACCCAAGATGGCCAACTGTGCATAGAGACCTAGTTTGGGGGTGATTGCCCTTGGATCTGGGAGTTGTAGTTCACCCTTATCCAGAAAGCCCTGAACCCAACCGACATCGGATCTGGACTACACTTGACACACAGACCCAACATGGCCAACTTTGCATAGAGACCTAGTTTGGGGGTGATTGCCCTTGGATCTGGGAGTTATAGTTCTCCCTTATCCAGAAAGCCCCGAACCCAACCGACATTGGATTTGGACTACACTCGGTACACAGACCCAATGTCGCTAACTTTGAGTACTGGCGGGTTTTGGGGAGGATTGACACATGATTTTGGGAATTGTAGTTCACCCAGATCCTTATGCATTTCATTAAAAAAAAAACAAAAGGAAAGAATGAGATCCCTTTCCTCCATTGTAATAACTCTTCGAGGAACGGTTTTCCTTTTCGGTGGGTAGATTTCGTTCACTTCCTGTTGTGTCGCCCCCGTTCGTAACTATCACTAATTGTGCTTCTCGTTCCAATCCGCAGGTGTCTGGGCGACCAAGCCCATTGGCCGAGGCAGGAAGTTTGGCCCGTTCGTGGGCGACAAGAAGAAACGATCCCAAGTGAAGAGCAATGTGTTCATGTGGGAGGTAAGGAGAAGTAATCGCACAAAGGGTGACCGTCTCACCCGCCTCATAGGAAACCTGCTACAAAACAGGAGCTTTTTTGTTGAGTTCTAGGGCCAGAGAAGCAGATGGCGGAAACAGAAGAACGGGGAGCGTGCTTGCTCCATCCATGTTCAAAATTTACACAAATGACCAGCCTCTAAGAGCTAAGAAACATTGAAACCATTAAGCTTCTTCTATACTTCAAAAAACTTGTTACAAAGGGGACAGAGAGCTTCATCTATGCTGATGATCGTGCCATCACCACTCAAGGAAATCAGCTACCGAACAGGAGCTTTTTTGTTGAGTTCCAGGCCCGGAGAAGCAGATGGCGGAAACAGAAGAACGGGGAGCGTGCTTGCTCCATCCATGTTCAACATCTACACAAATGACCAGCCACTGCCAGAAGGGACAGAGAGCTTCATCTATGCTGATGATCGTGCCATCACCGCTCAAGGAAATCAGCTACCGAACAGGAGCTTTTTTGTTGAGTTTGAGGGCCAGAGAAGCAGATGGCGGAAACAGAAGAACGGGGAGCGTGCTTGCTCCATCCATGTTCAACATCTACACAAATGAGCAGCCACTGCCAGAAGGGACAGAGAGCTTCATCTATGCTGATGATTGTGCCATCACCACTCAAGGAAATCAGCTACAAAACAGGAGCTTTTTTGTTGAGTTCCAGGCCCGGAGAAGCAGATGGCGGAAACAGAAGAACGGGGAGCGTGCTTGCTCCATCCATGTTCAACATCTAAACAAATGACCAGCCACTGCCAGAAGGGACAGAGAGCTTCATCTATGCTGATGATCGTGCCATTACCGCTCAAGGAAATCTACAAAACAGGAGCTTTTTTGTTGAGTTCCAGGGCCAGAGAAGCAGATGGCGGAAACAGAAGAACGGGGAGCGTGCTTGCTCCATCCATGTTCAACATCTACACAAGTGAGCAGCCACTGCCAGAAAGGACAGAGAGCTTCATCTATGCTGATGATCGTGCCATCACCGCTCAAGCAGGGAGCTTTGAGATGGTTGAACTGAAGCTCTAGGCCAGTGTTTCTCAACCTTCCTAATGCTACGACCCCTTAATACAGTTCCTTATGTTGTGGTGACCCCCCAACATAAAATTATTTTCGTTGCTACTTCATAACTGTATGTTTTGCTACTGTTTTCAATGGTGTATTTTCATTGATTGAACCAAATTTGGCACAAATACCCAATACACCCGAGTTTGAATACTAGTGGGGTTGGGAGGGGTTGATTTTGTCATTTGGGAGGTGTGCGCGACCCTGGCTTATATAGGGTAAACAGGAAGCAGAACAATGGGCCACTAATTGCTGGCCTGCACTGCTGGCTAAAAGAATGCAGCCTCGACCCGCCTCTCCAACAAAGCAACACCCAAGCAGCTAATTTTAAACACTTACTCAGATCTCTAGTGCCCTCTAACAAAGCAACACTCAAAGCAGCTAATTTTAAACACTTACTCAGATTTCTAGTGCCCTCTAACAAAGCAACACTCAAAACACCTAATTTTAAACACTTACTCAGATGTCTAGTGCCCTCTAAGACAAGGCTTATCCTGAAACAGAAGGGAACAAGATGGCTTCTTGCTTCCTCAACTTCTGTGGGAGCACAACCGAGAAAGGTAGTATAGAAATACAGTAAATAAAATAAATTAAATACTGTGTTTTCTGATGGTCTTCGGCGACCCCTCTGACACCCTCTCGCGACCCCTCCAGGGGTCTCGATCCCCAGGTTGAGAAACACTGCTCTAGGTGCTCTTACTACCTACGACAGGGAAAACCAGCGGATCCCTAACCCATCTAAAACACAGACATGTGCCTTTCACCTTAAGAGCAGACAAGCATCCCGAGCTCTGAGGATTATTACCTGGGAAGGAAGGAATCCCACGGGAGCATTGCAGCATTGCACCCAAATACCTGGGAGGAGTCACTCTGGACCGTGTCCTGACCTACAAGAAGCATTGCCTGAACATCAAGCAAAAAGTGGGCGCTAGAAACAATATCATATGAAAGCTGACTGGCACAACCTGGGGATCACAACCAGACACAGCGAAGACATCTGCCCTTGCGCTATGCTACTCTGCTGCTGAGTACGCATGCCCAGTGTGGAACACATCTCACCACGCTCAAACAGTGGATGTGGCTCTTCATGACACATGGAGTGTCTGTGCCCTACACCACTGGAGAAATTACACTGCTTAGCGGGTATTGCACCACCTGACATCCGCCGGGCAGTGGCAGCCAATAGTGAAAGGACCAAGGCAGAGACATCTCCAGCTCATCCCTTATTTGGGTATCAGCCAGCACGTCACCGACTTAAATCAAGACATAGTTTTCTAAGATCTACAGAGACACTCGCTGGAACACCTCAGCAAGCGAGAGTCCAAAAGTGGCAGGCTCAAACCCAGAACCTCAACCAATGGCTGATACTAGATGAGAGACTCCCCCCTGGGCACACAGAAGAAGACAAGGCGACTTGGAAGGCATTGAACAGACTGCGCTCTGGCACCACGAGATGCAGAGCCAATCTTAAGAAATGGGGCCACAAAGTGGAATCCACGACATGTGAGTCTGCAGAGCCCTGCTACATGCACAATGGAGGACTTTCTTGCAGCAACACCAGTGGCACTCCAAGTGGCCAGCTACTGGTCAAAGTTCATTCAATCAACTACCAATCTTGCAAACTTTGTGTTTTGTTTGTTTGATTATTAAAAAATGCAAAACAACTGTTTGGTTTGTTCATGAACTCAACAAAAAAGCTCCTGTTTTGTAGCAGGTTTCCTATGAGGCAGGTGAGATGGTAGTCCTTTGTGATATTATACATTTTTCTCAGGAGGAGCTGGTTTACAGTATCATAAGTGCTTCTTGTAGGTCAGAGCACGGTCCAGAGTGACTCCCAGGTATTTGGGTACGCTTCAATGCTCCAATGGGATTCCTTCCCAGCTGATCCTCAGAGCTTGGGATGCTTGTCTGTTCTTGAGGTGAAATGCACATGTCTGTGTTTTAGATGGGTTAGGGATGAGCTGGTTTTCCCTGTCATAGGCGGTAAGGTCACCTAGAGCTTCGGAGAGCTTCTGTTCAACCATCTCAAAGCTCCCTGCTTGAGCGGTGATGGCACAATCATCAGCATAGATGAAGCTCTCTGTCCCTTCTGGCAATAGGTGGTCATTTGTGTCGATGTTGGGACATGGATGGAGCAAGCACGCTTCCTTGAGGCAGGCCGTTCTTCTGTTTCCGCCCTCTGCTTCTCTGGCCCTGGAACTCAACGAAGAAGCTCCTGTTCGGTAGCTGATTTCCTTGAGTGGTGATGGCACAATCATCAGCATAGATGAAACTCTCTGTTCCTCATCGCTGGTCATTTGTGTAGATGTTGAACATGGATGGGGCAAGCACGCTCCCCTGAGGCAGGCCGTTCTTCTGTTTCCGCCATCTGTTTCTCTGGCCCTGGAACTCAACCAAAAAGCTCCTGTTCGGTAGCGGATTTCCTTGAGTGGTGATGGCACGATCATCAGCATAGATGAAACTCTCTGTTCCTCATCGCTGGTCATTTGTGTAGATGTTAAACATTAATGGAGCAAGCACGCTCCCCTGAGGCAGGCCGTTCTGTTTCCGCCCTCTGCTTCTCTGGCCCTGGAACTCAACCAAAAAGCTCCTGTTCGGTAGCGGATTTCCTTGAGTGGTGATGGCACGATCATCAGCGTAGATGAAGCTCTCTGTCCCTCCTGGCAGTGGCTGGTCATGTGTGTAGATGTTGAACATGGATGGGGTAAGCACGCTTCCTTGAGGCAGGCCGTTCTTCTGTTTCCGCCATCTGCTTCTCTGGCCCTGGAACTCAACGAAGAAGCTCCTGTTCGGTAGCTGATTTCCTTGAGTGGTGATGGCACGATCATCAGCATAGATGAAACTCTCTGTTCCTCATCGCTGGTCATTTGTGTCGATGTTGAACATGGATGGAGCAAGCACGCTCCCCTGAGGCAGGCCGTTCTTCTGTTTCCGCCCTCTGCTTCTCTGGCCCTGGAACTCAACCAAAAAGCTCCTGTTTTGTAGCAGGTTTCCTATGAGGCGGGTGAGGCGGTCGTCCTTTGTGATACTATACATTTCTCTCAGGAGGAGGCGGTGATTGACGGTATCATAAGCCGCTGACAGGTCTATGAAGACAGCTCCTGTGATCGGCTGCCTTTCAAAGCCATCTTCTATGTGCTGAGTCACGTTCAGCACTTGCGATGTGTAGCTTCTGCCTTTCCTGAATCCAGCTTGCTGTGGGATCAGACAGGGGTCTATTTTTTCCCATCATTCTATAATAGACTAGCTGACCTTTGGGGTCTCTTCCAACTCTAGGATTCTGTCCCTCTGTGTATCACTCTACCTGTCTATCTAGCTATCTATCTACTTATCTATTTGTTTGTCTGTCTACCTGCCTGTTTTTGTACCTCTCTCTCTCTCTTCCTAGGATTCTAACTAGTCCAACCCCCTCCGAAATACATTACAACGCATACACAAAACCACACAGATATATACACAAACACATATATACACACATATATGTATATACACACACAAAACACATACACAGAAAAGGGGGAAGGAAAGAAAGAAGGGTAGAGAAGGAAGGAGGGAAAGAAGGAAAGAAAGGATAGAGAAGGAAGGAGAGGAGGAGAGAGAGAAGGGAGAGAAAGAGTGAAAAAATGAGGGGTGAAGGAAAGAAAGAAAGGTAGAGGAAGGAAGGAGGGAAGAAGAGAAAGAAGAGTAGAGAAGGAAGGAAAAGAAGAGGGAAAGAAGGAAGGGTAGAGAACGAAGAAGAGAAAGAGGGAAAGAAGGAGGGAAGAAGAGAAAGAAAGAAGAGTAGAGAAGGAAGGAAGAGAAGGAAGGAGGGAAAGAAGGAAAGAAAGGATAGAGAAGGAAGGAGAGGAGAGAGAGAAGAAGGGAGAGAAAGAAGGAAAGAATGAGGGGAGAAAGAAAGGTAGAGGAGGAAGGAAGGAGAGAAGGAACGAAAGAGAGAAAGAGAAGGAAGGAAGGAAAGAGATAAGGAAGAATGAAACCAAAGAGCAAAGGAAGCGAGAAAAGAAACTGGTAAAGAAGGGAAAGAAAAAGAGGGAAGGAAGGAGGAGGAAGGGAAGGGAAGGAAGGAAAGAGAGAAAGAGGGAGGGAAGGTTGGCCACAGCAACGCGTGGCAGGAACAGCTAGTTATTATATATAAGTCTATAATCGGAAACTCCTCAAAGCACAGCAAAGAATCAGTACAAGAAAACTGCACTACAAACCAGAGCTGACAGCTGGCACCACAAAGCATTGCATGGGCAGTTCCTCAAACTGCGGCCCGCGGGCCAGACCTGGCCCCCCGAGGGAATTTATCCGGCCTGCGCGAGGCCCCAAACAACTGTATTAAGAGGGTTGAGAACCACTGATCTATGGCAAGCATCCTCAGAGGTTGTTAGGTGACAACAATCCTATCTCTTCAGCCAAAAGCAGGCCCACACTTCCCATCGAAATACTAATAAGCTTATCTATGTGTATGACAGATATAGTACCACCTCCCTGGTGACCCCCCCCCCCCAGAAAAAGAATTTGAGATCATCCAGTTATAAAGATGGAAACCTTTCGCATTAAATACCTCTTTTTTTCCTCCCCAAGGTTTACTACCCCAATTTGGGATGGATGTGTGTTGATGCCACGGACCCACAGAAGGGGAACTGGCTGCGCTATGTGAACTGGGCCCGTTCCGGAAAGGAGCAGAACCTCTTCCCTTTGGAGATCAACCGGAGCATTTACTACAAAACCTTCAAGGTAAGGAGACCCTCCATGTCTTTCCTCCATTGCCTTGTTCGGTCGTCCCATCGCTTCGCTAGCACACCCACAATACACTATGTAACAGCATTGGAATTTTTTCCCTGTTCCTGGTTTGAAGGTGTTATTTCCTGTTTCATTGTGCGGCCCTTCCTTTGAAGGTAGCTGTTTTACCCCAGAAACTTCATTTTTGTGGCACAAACTATGTTGAATGGGTTGGGACTCGGTGATTGGAAAACTAGAGCAAAATGTGCAATAGCGGGGTGTCCCTCCCACAGAAACAAAGTTTGGGCAGTTTAATATACATTTTCCTTGTTTTCAGTGATAGAACCAATTAGGAAATGACGTTTATAACCCAGGAACAAAAATCATGTTACATAGTGTTGTTGTTGTTGTTATTGTTATTCAAGGGGTGTACAGGATAAGGAGAGACTACTCTTCTTATAGCATTGTTGTTGTTATTCCCTTTTCCCTACAGGTGTTGGCTATTTGTTTGAATTCTTCTTTGGTGATTTCTCCCTTTTTCCACTTCTTGTGCATGTCTCTTTTGTGTTTTAGTACCGTTAGAAGTTCTTTGGACATCCATTCTGGCTTCTTTGCACTTGTCCTATTTTTTCTCTTTGTTGGCACAGTTTGCAATTGCGCCTTGAGAATTTCACTCTTGAGAAATTTCCATCCATCCGTAACTCCCTTGTCTTTTAGTATCTGTTTCCTTCATTGTTGTGGTGGTGATTGTTGTTGTTATTCAAGCGCTGTACAGGATAAGGAGGGACTACTGGTCTTACAGTGTTGCTGTTATTCAAGGGGTGTATGGGACAAGGAGGGACTACTGGTCTTACAGTGTTGTTGTTATTCAAGGGGTGTATTGGACAAGGAGGGACTACTGGTCTTACAGTGTTGTTGTTATTCAAGGGGTGTATGGGACAAGGAGGGACTAGTGGTCTTACAGTGTTATTATTATTCAAGGGGTGTACGGGACAAGGAGGGACTACTGGTCTTGCAGTGTTGTTATTATTATTCAAGGGGTGTATGGGACAAGGAGGGGCTACTAGTCTTATAGCATTGTTGTTGTTGTTGTTGTTGTTATTCAAGGGATTTATAGGATAAGGAGGGACTACTTGTCTTTCAGTGTTCATACACCCTTTGAATAACAACAATAACAACAATGCTTTAAGACCAGTGGTCCCTCCCTATCCTGTACACCCCTCGAATAACAACAACAACAACAACAACAACGTAAGACCAGTAGTCCCCCCTTGTCCCATACACTCCTTGAATAACACCAACAACAACAATGTAAGACCAGTTGTCCCTCCTTGTCCCATATACCCCTTGAATAATAATAACAACACTGCAAGACCAGTTGTCCCTCCTTGTCCCATATACCCCTTGAACAACAACAACAATGCTGAAAGACTAATAGTACCTCCTTATCCTGTACACCCCTTGAATAACAACAACAACAACATCATTGTTGTGGTGGGGGTGGTTGTTCAAGGGGTGTATGGGACAAGGAGGGACTCCTGGTCTTACAGTGTTGTTGTTATTCAAGGGCTGTACGGGATAAGGAGGGACTACTGGTCTTACAGTGTTGTTGTGATTCAAGAGGTGTTACAGTGTTACAGTGTTACAGTGTTGTTGTGATTCAAGAGGTGTACGGGACAAGGAGGGACTCCTGGTCTTACAGTGTTGTTGTTGTTATTCAAGGGGTGTATGGGACATGGAGGGACTCCTGGTCTTACAGTGTTGTTGTTGTTATTCAAGGGGTGTATGGGACAAGGAGAGACTCCTGGTCTTACAGTGTTGTTGTTATTCAAGGGCTGTACGGGATAAGGAGGGACTACTGGTCTTACAGTGTTGTTGTGATTCAAGAGGTGTTACAGTGTTACAGTGTTACAGTGTTGTTGTGATTCAAGAGGTGTACGGGACAAGGAGGGACTCCTGGTCTTACAGTGTTGTTGTTGTTATTCAAGGGGTGTATGGGACATGGAGGGACTCCTGGTCTTACAGTGTTGTTGTTGTTATTCAAGGGGTGTATGGGACAAGGAGGGACTCCTGGTCTTACAGTGTTGTTGTTATTCAAGGGCTGTACGGGATAAGGAGGGACTACTGGTCTTACAGTGTTGTTGTGATTCAAGAGGTGTTACAGTGTTACAGTGTTGTTGTGATTCAAGAGGTGTACGGGACAAGGAGGGACTACTGGTCTTACAGTGTTGTTGTTGTTGTTATTCAACTGGTGTATGGGACGAGGAGGGACTACTGGTCTTACATCATTGTTGTGTTGGTGATTGTTGTTGTTCAAGGGGTGTACGGGATAAGAAGGGACTACTGGTCTTACAGTGTTGTTTTTGTTGTTGTTGTTGTTGTTCTTGTTGTTGTTAGTCAAGGGGTGTATGGGATAAGTTGCACCACTGGTCTTACATCATTGTTGTTATTCAAAGGGTGTTTGGGACAAGGAGGGACTACTGGTTATACATCTTTGTTCTTATTCTTGTTATTCAAGGGGTGTACGGGATATGGAGGGACCACTGGTCTTACATCATTATTGTGGTGGTGGTTGTTGTTCAAGGGGTGTATGGGAAAAGGGAAGACTACCAGTCTTACAGCATTGTTGTTATTGTTGTTGTCCAAGAGGTGTATGGGACAAGGAGGGACTACTGGTCTTACAGCGTTGTTGTTGTTGTTCTTATTCAAGGAGTGTAAGGGATAAGGAGGTACTACTAGTCTTACAGCATTGTTGTTGTTGTTGTTATTGTTATTCAAGGGATGTATGGGACAAGGAGGGACTACTGGTTTTACAGCATTGTTGTTATTGTTGTTCAAGGGGTGTACGGGATAAGGAGGGGCTACTGGTTTTACATCATTGTTGTTGTTATTCAAGGGGTGTACGGGATGAGGGACTAGTGGTCTTACAGTGTTGTTGTTATTCAAGGGGTGTACAGGATATGTAGGACTACTGGTCTTATAGCATTGTTGTTATTGTTGTTCAAGGGGTTATTCAAGAGGTGTATGGGACAAGGAGGGACTACTGGTATTACATAGTTGTTGTTGTTGCTATTCAAGGGGTGTACGGGATAAGGAGGGACTACTGGTCTTACAGTGTTGTTGTAATTGTTCAGGGGGTGCATGGGACAAGGAGGGACTACTAGTCTTACAACGTTGTTGTTATTCAAGGGGTGTACGGGACAAGAAGGGCCTACTGGTCTTACATCATTGTTGTTGCTATTCAAGGGGTGTATTGGACAAGGAGGGACTACTGGTCTTACAGTGTTGTTGTTGTTCTTGTTGTTATTCAAGGGGTGTACTGGATAAGTGAGACTACTGGTCTTACATCATTGTTATTGTTGTTATTCAAGGGGTGTATGGGACAAGGAGGGACTACTGGTCTTACATCATTGTTGCTATTCAAGGGGTGTACAGGATCAGTAGGACTACTGGTCTTATAGCATTATTGTTGTTATTGTTGTTGTTCAAGGGGTGGATGGGATAAGGAGGGACTAGTGGTCTTACAATGTTGTTGTAATTGTTCAGGGGGTGTATGGGACAAGGAGGGATTACAGGTCTTACAGCATTGTTGTTGTTATTGTTGTTATTCAAGGGATGTATGGGACAAGAAGGAACTACTAGTCTTACAGTGTTGTTGTTTTTGTTCTTCAAGGGTTGTACTGGATAAGGGGGACTACTGGTCTTATAGCATTGTTGTTGTTGTTGTTGTCATTCAAGTGGTGTACGGGACAAAGAGGGACCACTCGTCTTACAGCATTGTTGTTATTGTTCAAGCGGTGTGCAGGATAAGGAGGGACTACTGGTCTTACATAGTTGTTGTTATTCAAGAGGTGTATTTAATAAGGAGGGACTACTGGTCTTACAGTGTTCTTGTTGTTGTTATTCAAGGGGTGTACGGGATAAGGAGGGACAACTGTTCTTACATTGTTGTTGTTGTAGTAGTTCATGGGGTGTATGGGATAAGGAGGGACAACTATTCTTACATTGTTGTTGTTGTTCATGGGGTGTAAGGGATAAGGAGGGACAACTGTTCTTACATTGTTGTTGTTGTTCATGGGGTGTACGGGATAAGGAGGGACAACTGTTCTTACATTGTTGTTGTTGTTCATGGGGTGTACGGGATAAGGAGGGACAACTGTTCTTACATTGTTGTTGTTGTTCATGGGGTGTACGGGATAAGGAGGGACAACTGTTCTTACATTGTTGTTGTTGTAGTTCATGGGGTGTACGGGATAAGGAGGGACAACTGTTCTTACATTGTTGTTGTTGTAGTTCATGGGGTGTACGGGATAAGGAGGGACAACTATTCTTACATTGTTGTTGTTGTTCATGGGGTGTAAGGGATAAGGAGGGACAACTGTTCTTACATTGTTGTTGTTGTTCATGGGGTGTATGGGATAAGGAGGGACAACTATTCTTACATTGTTGTTGTTGTTCATGGGGTGTACGGGATAAGGAGGGACAACTGTTCTTACATGGTTGTTGTTGTAGTTCATGGGGTGTACGGGATAAGGAGGGACAACTGTTCTTACATTGTTGTTGTTGTAGTTCATGGGGTGTACGGGATAAGGAGGGACAACTATTCTTACATTGTTGTTGTAGTTCATGGGGTGTAAGGGATAAGGAGGGACAACTGTTCTTACATTGTTGTTGTTATTCAAGGGGTGTATGGGATAAGGAGGGACAACTATTCTTACATTGTTGTTGTTGTTCATGGGGTGTAAGGGATAAGGAGGGACAACTGTTCTTACATTGTTGTTGTTGTTCATGGGGTGTACGGGATAAGGAGGGACAACTGTTCTTACATTGTTGTTGTTCATGGGGTGTACGGGATAAGGAGGGACAACTGTTCTTACATTGTTGTTGTTGTAGTTCATGGGGTGTACGGGATAAGGAGGGACAACTATTCTTACATTGTTGTTGTTGTTCATGGGGTGTAAGGGATAAGGAGGGACAACTGTTCTTACATTGTTGTTGTTGTTCATGGGGTGTACGGGATAAGGAGGGACAACTGTTCTTACATTGTTGTTGTTGTTCATGGGGTGTACGCGATAAGGAGGGACAACTGTTCTTACATTGTTGTTGTTCATGGGGTGTACGGGATAAGGAGGGACAACTGTTCTTACATTGTTGTTGTTGTAGTTCATGGGGTGTACGGGATAAGGAGGGACAACTATTCTTACATTGTTGTTGTTGTTCATGGGGTGTAAGGGATAAGGAGGGACAACTGTTCTTACATTGTTGTTGTTGTTCATGGGGTGTACGGGATAAGGAGGGACAACTGTTCTTACATTGTTGTTGTAGTTCATGGGGTGTACGCGATAAGGAGGGACAACTGTTCTTACATTGTTGTTGTTGTAGTTCATGGGGTGTACGGGATAAGGAGGGACAACTATTCTTACATTGTTGTTGTAGTTCATGGGGTGTACGGGATAAGGAGGGACAACTGTTCTTACATTGTTGTTGTTGTTCATGGGGTGTACGGGATAAGGAGGGACAACTGTTCTTACATTGTTGTTGTAGTTCATGGGGTGTACGGGATAAGGAGGGACAACTATTCTTACATTGTTGTTGTAGTTCATGGGGTGTACGGGATAAGGAGGGACAACTGTTCTTACATTGTTGTTGTTGTTCATGGGGTGTACGGGATAAGGAGGGACAACTGTTCTTACATTGTTGTTGTAGTTCATGGGGTGTACGGGATAAGGAGGGACAACTATTCTTACATTGTTGTTGTTGTTCATGGGGTGTACGGGATAAGGAGGGACAACTGTTCTTACATGGTTGTTGTTGTAGTTCATGGGGTGTACGGGATAAGGAGGGACAACTGTTCTTACATTGTTGTTGTTGTAGTTCATGGGGTGTACGGGATAAGGAGGGACAACTATTCTTACATTGTTGTTGTAGTTCATGGGGTGTAAGGGATAAGGAGGGACAACTGTTCTTACATTGTTGTTGTTATTCAAGGGGTGTATGGGATAAGGAGGGACAACTATTCTTACATTGTTGTTGTTGTTCATGGGGTGTAAGGGATAAGGAGGGACAACTGTTCTTACATTGTTGTTGTTGTTCATGGGGTGTACGGGATAAGGAGGGACAACTGTTCTTACATTGTTGTTGTTGTTCATGGGGTGTACGGGATAAGGAGGGACAACTGTTCTTACATTGTTGTTGTTGTAGTTCATGGGGTGTACGGGATAAGGAGGGACAACTATTCTTACATTGTTGTTGTTGTTCATGGGGTGTAAGGGATAAGGAGGGACAACTGTTCTTACATTGTTGTTGTTGTTCATGGGGTGTATGGGATAAGGAGGGACAACTGTTCTTACATTGTTGTTGTTGTTCATGGGGTGTACGGGATAAGGAGGGACAACTGTTCTTACATTGTTGTTGTTGTTCATGGGGTGTACGCGATAAGGAGGGACAACTGTTCTTACATTGTTGTTGTTCATGGGGTGTACGGGATAAGGAGGGACAACTGTTCTTACATTGTTGTTGTTGTAGTTCATGGGGTGTACGGGATAAGGAGGGACAACTATTCTTACATTGTTGTTGTTGTTCATGGGGTGTAAGGGATAAGGAGGGACAACTGTTCTTACATTGTTGTTGTTGTTCATGGGGTGTACGGGATAAGGAGGGACAACTGTTCTTACATTGTTGTTGTAGTTCATGGGGTGTACGCGATAAGGAGGGACAACTGTTCTTACATTGTTGTTGTTGTAGTTCATGGGGTGTACGGGATAAGGAGGGACAACTATTCTTACATTGTTGTTGTAGTTCATGGGGTGTAAGGGATAAGGAGGGACAACTGTTCTTACATTGTTGTTGTTATTCAAGGGGTGTATGGGATAAGGAGAGACTACTGGTCTTACAGCGTTGTTGTTATTGTTGTTATTCATGGAGTGTCCGGGATAAGGAGGGACTACTGGTCTTACATTATTGTTGTGGTGGTGACTGCTGTTGTTATTCAAGGGGTGTACAGATTAAGGAGAGACTACTGTTCTTGTAGTGTTGTTGTTGTTATTATTCAAGGGGTGTATGGGACAAGGAGGGACTACTGGTCTTATAGCATTGTTGTTGTTGTTGTTGTTATCCGAGGGATGTATGGGACAAGGAGGGACTACTGGTCTTACAGTGTTGTTGTTACTGTTCAAGGTGTGTGCAGGATAAGGAGGGACTACTGTGTTGTTGTTGTTGTTGTTGTTGTTATTCAAGGGATGTATGGGACAAGGAGGGACTACTGGTCTTACAGTGTTGTTGTTATTCAAGGGGTGTATGGGACAATAAGTGGGACTACTGGCCTTATAGCATTGTAGTTGTTGTTGTTCAAGGGGTGTACGGGATAAGGAGGGACTACTGTTCTTACAGCGTTGTTGTTGTTGTTGTTATTCAAGGGGTATCTGGAATAAGGAGAGACCACTGGTCTTATGCCATTGTGGTGGTGATTGTTGTTGTTGTTCAAGGGGTGTAAGGGATAAGGCGGGACTACTGGTCTTATATCATTGTTGTTGTTGTTGTTGTTGTTGTTGTTGTTGTTATTCAAGGGGTGTCTGGGAGAAGGAGAGACCACTGGTCTTACGCCATTGTTGTCGTGGTGATTGTTGTTGTTGTTCAAGGGGTGTAAGGGATAAGGCGGGACTACTGGTCTTATATCATTGTTGTTGTTGTTGTTGTTATTCAAGGGGTATCTGGAATAAGGAGAGACCACTGGTCTTATGCCATTGTGGTGGTGATTGTTGTTGTTGTTCAAGGGGTGTAAGGGATAAGGCGGGACTACTGGTCTTATATCATTGTTGTTGTTGTTGTTGTTGTTGTTGTTGTTGTTATTCAAGGGGTGTCTGGGAGAAGGAGAGACCACTGGTCTTACGCCATTGTTGTCGTGGTGATTGTTGTTGTTGTTCAAGGGGTGTAAGGGATAAGGCGGGACTACTGGTCTTATATCATTGTTGTTGTTGTTGTTGTTATTCAAGGGGTATCTGGAATAAGGAGAGACCACTGGCCTTACGCCATTGTTGTCGTGGTGATTGTTGTTGTTGTTCAAGGGGTGTAAGGGATAAGGAGGGACTATTGGTCTTATATCATTGTTGTTGTTGTTGTTGTTGTTGTTGTTGTTGTTGCTATTCAAGGGGTATAAGGGATATATGAGAACTGCATCGCTTATAGCACTGATATAGGAGCCCCCCATGGCACAGTGGGTTAAACCCTTGTGCTGGCAGGACCAAAGACTGACAGGTTTGAATCTGGGGAGCGTGCGGATGAGCTCCCTCTGTCAGCTCCCTCTGACTGTTCTAATGTAGCACAAATCCTATGTAAAATCATTAATATGGAAATCTGAAATATATACAGAAAGTCTTCACTCCCCATGCAAGGACATGAGAGAAGCCTCCCGCAAGGATGGTAAAACATCAAAACGTCTGGGCATCCCCTGTGCAGCATCCTTGCAGACGACCCATTCTCTCACACCAGAAGCAACTTGCAGTTTCTCAATTTTTTTTTAATTATTTCTATTATCATTATTATTATTATTATTATTATTATTATTATTATTATTATTATTATTATTCAAGGGGTATAAGGGATAAGAGGAGACTACTGGGCTTCTGGTATTGGCATTATTATTAATTATTATCATTATTAGGAGCCCCTGGTGAAGTGGCCCTCTGTGAAGTCACCAGATACCCTTCTTCTTTTCCTTCCCTCCTTCTTCCCTTCTTCTTTCTTTCTTTCTTTCTCTCCTTCCTTCCTTCTCTACCCTTCTTTCTTTCCTTCTTTCTCTCCTTCCACCTTCTTTCTTTTCCTCTTTCCCTTTTTCTTTCTCTCTTTCTCCCCCTCCTTCTCTCCTTCCTTCATTCTCTACCCTTCTTCTTTTCTTCCCTTCTTCTTTCCCTCTTTCTTTCTCTCCTTCCTTCCTTCTCTACCCTTCTTTCTTTCCTTCTTTCTCTCCTTCCACCTTCTTTCTTTTCCTCTTTCCCTTTTTCTTTCTCTCTTTCTCCCCCTCCTTCTCTCCTTCCTTCATTCTCTACCCTTCCCTCCTTCTTCCCTTCTTCTTTCTTTCTTTCTTTCTTTCTCTCCTTCCTTCCTTCTCTATCCTTCTTTCTTTCCTTCTTCCTCTCCTTCCACCTGCTTTCTTTTCCTCTTTCCCTTTTTCTTTCTCTCTTTCTCCCCCTCCTTCTCTCCTTCCTTCATTCTCTACCCTTCCCTCCTTCTTCCCTTCTTCTTTCTTTCTTTCTTTCTTTCTTTCTTTCTCTCCTTCCTTCATTCTCTACCCTTCCCTCCTTCTTCCCTTCTTCTTTCTTTCCCTCTTTCTTTCTCTCCTTCCTTCCTTCTCTACCCTTCTTTCTTTCCTTCTTTCTCTCCTTCCACCTTCTTTCTTTTCCTCTTTCCCTTTTTCTTTCTCTCTTTCTCCCCCTCCTTCTCTCCTTCCTTCATTCTCTACCCTTCCCTCCTTCTTCCCTTCTTCTTTCTTTCTTTCTTTCTCTCCTTCCTTCCTTCTCTACCCTTCTTTCTTTCCTTCTTCCTCTCCTTCCACCTGCTTTCTTTTCCTCTTTCCCTTTTTCTTTCTCTCTTTCTCCCCCTCCTTCTCTCCTTCCTTCATTCTCTACCCTTCCCTCCTTCTTCCCTTCTTCTTTCTTTCTTTCTTTCTTTCTCTCCTTCCTTCCTTCTCTACCCTTCTTTCTTTCCTTCTTTCTCTCCTTCCACCTTCTTTCTTTTCCTCTTTCCCTTTTTCTTTCTCTCTTTCTCCCCCTCCTTCTCTCCTTCCTTCATTCTCTACCCTTCTTCTTTTCTTTCCCTTCTTCTTTCCCTCTTTCTTTCTCTCCTTCCTTCCTTCTCTACCCTTCTTTCTTTCCTTCTTTCTCTCCTTCCACCTTCTTTCTTTTCCTCTTTCCCTTTTTCTTTCTCTCTTTCTCCCCCTCCTTCTCTCCTTCCTTCATTCTCTACCCTTCTTCTTTTCTTCCCTTCTTCTTTCCCTCTTTCTTTCTCTCCTTCCTTCCTTCTCTACCCTTCTTTCTTTCCTTCTTTCTCTCCTTCCACCTTCTTTCTTTTCCTCTTTCCCTTTTTCTTTCTCTCTTTCTCCCCCTCCTTCTCTCCTTCCTTCATTCTCTACCCTTCCCTCCTTCTTCCCTTCTTCTTTCTTTCTTTCTTTCTTTCTTTCTCTCCTTCCTTCATTCTCTACCCTTCCCTCCTTCTTCCCTTCTTCTTTCTTTCCCTCTTTCTTTCTCTCCTTCCTTCCTTCTCTACCCTTCTTTCTTTCCTTCTTTCTCTCCTTCCACCTTCTTTCTTTTCCTCTTTCCCTTTTTCTTTCTCTCTTTCTCCCCCTCCTTCTCTCCTTCCTTCATTCTCTACCCTTCCCTCCTTCTTCCCTTCTTCTTTCTTTCTTTCTTTCTCTCCTTCCTTCCTTCTCTACCCTTCTTTCTTTCCTTCTTCCTCTCCTTCCACCTGCTTTCTTTTCCTCTTTCCCTTTTTCTTTCTCTCTTTCTCCCCCTCCTTCTCTCCTTCCTTCATTCTCTACCCTTCCCTCCTTCTTCCCTTCTTCTTTCTTTCTTTCTTTCTTTCTTTCTCTCCTTCCTTCCTTCTCTACCCTTCTTTCTTTCCTTCTTTCTCTCCTTCCACCTTCTTTCTTTTCCTCTTTCCCTTTTTCTTTCTCTCTTTCTCCCCCTCCTTCTCTCCTTCCTTCATTCTCTACCCTTCTTCTTTTCTTTCCCTTCTTCTTTCCCTCTTTCTTTCTCTCCTTCCTTCCTTCTCTACCCTTCTTTCTTTCCTTCTTTCTCTCCTTCCACCTTCTTTCTTTTCCTCTTTCCCTTTTTCTTTCTCTCTTTCTCCCCCTCCTTCTCTCCTTCCTTCATTCTCTACCCTTCTTCTTTTCTTCCCTTCTTCTTTCCCTCTTTCTTTCTCTCCTTCCTTCCTTCTCTACCCTTCTTTCTTTCCTTCTTTCTCTCCTTCCACCTTCTTTCTTTTCCTCTTTCCCTTTTTCTTTCTCTCTTTCTCCCCCTCCTTCTCTCCTTCCTTCATTCTCTACCCTTCCCTCCTTCTTCCCTTCTTCTTTCTTTCTTTCTTTCTTTCTTTCTCTCCTTCCTTCCTTCTCTACCCTTCTTTCATTCCTTCTTTCTCTCCTTCCACCTTCTTTCTTTTCCTGGGCTTCTGGTACTGGTATTATTAATAATTATTATCATTATTAGGAGCCCCTGGTGAAGTGACCCTCTGTGAAGTCACTGGATGGGCTGTTGCTAGGTGAAGTTGTCCTCTATTGATGACACTGGGACGTATATGATGGAGGTGAACTACAACTCCCAAACACAATGTCAGTGTCCACCAAACCCTTCCAATGTTTTCTGTTGGTCAAACTGTCCACCAAGCTTGGTTTAATTCCATAGAGTCCACAGTGCTCTCTGGATGGAGGTGAACTACAACTCCCAAACTCAAGGTCAATGCCCACTAAACCCTTCCAATATTTTCTGTTGGTCATGGGAGAACTGTGTGCCAACTTTGGTTCAATTCCATCGTTGATGAGGTTCAGAATGCTCTTTGATTGTAGGTGAACTATATATCCCAGAAACTACAACTCCCAAATGTCAAGGTCTATTTCCCCCAAACTCCACCAGTGTTCACATTTGGGCATATAGAATATCCGTGCCAAGTTTGGTCCAGATCCATCATTGTTTGAGTCCATGGTAGTCTCTGGATGTAGGTGAACTACAACTCCCAAACTCAAGGTCAATGCTCAGCAAACCCTTCTAGTGTTTTCTGTTGGTCATTTGAGTCCTGTATGCCCTGGTTGGTTCAATTATATCATGCTATTTGATTGTAGGTGAACTATAAATCCCAGCAACTACAACTCCCTATCTATCTATCTAGTTATATCTATCTATGGCTGGATGGCTCTCTGTCAGGAGGGCTTTGATTACGTTTTTTTGCCCAGGTGAAGGGAGATGGACTGGATGGCCTTGAGTATTTTCCGTTGGTCACGGGGGTTCTGTGTGGGAAGTTTGCCCCAAATCTGTCGTTTTTGGGGATCAGAATGTTCTTTGATTGTAGGTGAACTATAAATCTCCATAACTACAACTCCCAAAGGTTACGGTCTATTTCCCCCAAATGCCATCTATGTTTATATTTGGGCATATGGAATATTCGTGCCAAGTTTGGTCCAGATCCATCATTGTTTCAGTCCACAGTGCTCTCTGGATGTAGGTGAACTACAACTCCCAAACTCAAGGTCAATGCCCACCAAACCCTTCCAATATTTTCTGTTGGTCATGGGAGATCTGTGTGCCAAGTTTGGTTCAATTCCATGGTTGGTGGGGTTCAGAATGCTCTTTGATTGTAGGTGAACTATAAATCCCAGCAACTACAACGCCCAAATGTCAAGATTCTATTTTCCCCAAACTCCACCAGTGTTCTCATTTGGGCGTATTGAGTATTCGTGTAGAGTTTGCTCCAGATCCATCATTGTTTGAGTCCACAGTGCTCTCTAGATGTAGGTGAACTACAACTCCCAAATTCAAGGACAATGCCCACCAAACCCTTCCAGTATTTTCTGTTGGTCATGGGAGTTCTGTGTGCCAAGTTTGGTTCAATTCCATCGTTGATGAAGTTCAGAATGCTCTTTGATTGTAGGTGAACTATAAATCCCAGTAACTACAACTACAACTCCAAAATGTCAAGGTCTATTTCCCCCAAACTCTATTTGGACTCATATTTGGGCATATTGAGTATTCGTGCCAAGTTTGATCCAGATCCATCATTGTTTGAGTCCATGGTCGTCTCTGAATGTAGGTGAACTACAACTCCCAAACTCAAGGTCAATGCACACCAAAACCCTTCCAGGGTATGAGGAAAGACGGAAGGAAGGAGGTAGAGGAGGAAGAAAGGAGAGAAAGGGAGGGAAGGAGAGAAGGAAGTATGGAAGCAAAGAGCGAAGGAAGGAAAGAGGTAGAGAAGGAAGAATGGAGAGAAAGGGGGAGGGAAGGAAAGGAGGAAAGACGGAAGGAAGGAGGTAGAGGAGGAAGAAAGGAGAGAAAGTGAGGGAAGGAGAGAAGGAAGGTTGCAAGCAAAGAGCGAAGGAAGGAAAGAGGTAGAGAAGGAAGAATGGAGAGAAAGGGGGAGGGAAAGAAAAGGGGGAAAGGAAAGAAAGGTAGAGAAGGAGGAAAGGAGAGATAGAGAGAGGGAAAGGGGGAAGGAAGGAAAGAGGTAGAGGAGGAAGAAAGGAGGGAAAGGGGAGGGAACGAGAGAAGGAAGGATGGAGGCAAAGCGAAGGAAGGAAAGAGGTAGAGAAGGAAGAAAGGAGAGAAAGAGGGAGGGAAGGAAAGACGGAGTGAAGGATGGAAGCAAAGAGCGAGGGAAGGAAAGACGGAAGGAAGGAAAGAAGTAGAGAAGGAAGAAAGAGAAAGAGGGATGAAAAGAAAAGGGGTGAAGGAAAAACGGAAGGAAGGAGGGATGGAAGGAAAGTGCGAAGGAAGGAAAGAGGTAGAGAAGGAAGAAAGGAAAGAGGGATGAAAAGAAAAGGGGGGAAGGAAGGAGGGATGGAAGGAAAGAGCGAAGGAAAGAAAGAGGTAGAGAAGGAAGAAAGGAGAGAAAGAGGGGGAGAAGGAAAGAAATAGAGAAGGAAGAAAGGAGAGAAAGAGGGATGAAAAGAAAAGGGGGAAGGAAAGACGGAAGGAAGGAGGGATGGAAGGAAAGAGTGAAGGAAGGAAAGTGGTAGAGAAGGAAGAAAGGAGAGAAAGAGGGATGAAAAGAAAAGGGGGGAAGGAAGGAAAGAGGCAGAGAAGAAAGAAAGGAGAGAAAGAGGGAGGGAAGGAAAGACGGAAGGAAGGATGGAAGCAAAGAGCGAAGGAAGGAAAGAGGTAGAGAAGGAAGAAAGAGAGAAAGAGAGAGGGAAGAAAAGACAGAAGGAAGGAAAGAGGTAGAGAAGGAAGAAAGAGAGAAAGAGAGAGGGAAGAAAAGACGGAAGGAAGGATGGAAGCAAAGAGCGAGGGAAGGAAAGACGGAATCAAGGAAAGAGGTAGAGAAGGAAGAAAGGAAAGAAAGAGGGAGGAAAGGAAAGACAGAAGGAAGGAAAGAGGTAGAGAAGGAAGAAAGAGAGAAAGAGGGAGGAAAGGAAAGACAGAAGGAAGGAAAGAGGTAGAGAAGGAAGAAAGAGAGAAAGAGAGAGGGAAGAAAAGACGGAAGGAAGGATGGAAGCAAAGAACGAGGGAAGGAAAGACGGAATCAAGGAAAGAGGTAGAGAAGGAAGAAAGGAGAGAAAGGGGGATGAAACGAAAAGGGGGAAGGAAAGACAGAAGGAAGGAGGGATGGAAGGAAAGAGCAAAGGAAGGAAAGAGTTAGAGAAGGAAGAAAGGAGAGAAAGAGGGTGGGAAGGAAAGAAGTAGAGAAGGAAGAAAGGAGAGAAAGAGGGAGGGAAGGAAAGTAGAGAAGGAAGAAAGGAGAGAAAGAGGGATGAAAAGAAAAGGGGGGAAGGAAAGACGGAAGGAAGGAAGGAGGGATGGAAGGAAAGAGTGAAGGAAAGAAAGAGGTAGAGAAGGAAGAAAGGAGAGAAAGAGGGATGAAAAGAAAAGGGGGGAAGGAAAGAAAGAGGTAGAGAAGGAAGAAAGGAGAGAAAGAGGGAGGGAAGAAAAGAAGTGAAAGAGGGAAGGAAGGTGTCGAAGTGAAAGAGAGGAGGAATGTGTGAGAGATCTGTGCCAACGCCTCTGCAAATCTGCAAGTCACGGTGCCTTTGGTGTCGGTGCAGTCCTCCTTCCAGCAGAGGGGATGAGGCCCGGCTTTTGCTCTCCGTCTCCTCCCTTCTTTCCTTCCCTCTCTTTTCGGTGACGCCTGGCAGGAACCTTCCCGGAACGAGTCCTTCCCGTTCCGTTCCAAGGCGGGGAGGAAATCGGTTCCCAGGGCAGAGTACAGCTGTTGCCCGTCACCCTCCACACCCCACCTCCAGTTTGGTTTGATTGACACCCACTCCTCCTTTTGTGTTTTCCTCCTTCCCCTTTTCCAGCCCATTGAGCCCGGCGAGGAGCTGTTGGTCTGGTACAATGGGGAAGACAACCCGGCCATAGCGGAGGCGATCGAGGAAGAGCGGGCCAGCAACCGGGGCAAACGCAACTCCCCCAAAGCCAAGAAAGGTAAGGGCTTGTTTGGCGTCGGAGCAATTCCGGCATTCCTCGTTCCGCATTCCTCCCAAAGTACACTTCCTTCCTATTGTTGATGGCATTCACGGCCAGGAGTGTTGTTGTGCGGCTGTTTCCTTCCCTCCGGTTTCTTTGATTCCAAGTGAACTATAATTCCCAGCAACTACAACTCCCAAACGACAAAATCAATATTTTTTGAGTGAAAGACACACGACAAAAAATATAAAAATAAATAATATTAATATTATTAGTCTTTTTTGCATTTGTCGCCATGTCCTCCAAAGATTATAGTCGCTCCTGACACGACAAAAATATATTATTATTATTATTATTATTACTATTATTAGGATTATAGTCGCTCCTGACACGACAAAAATATATTATTATTATTATTATTATTATTACACTTTTTTGCATTGGTCGCCATGTCCTCCAAAGATTATAGTCGCTCCTGACACGACAAAAATATATTATTATTATTATTATTATTATTAGGATTATAGTCGCTCCTGACACGACAAATATTATTATTATTATTATTACACTTTTTTGCGTTGGTCGCCATGTCCTCCAAAGATTATAGTCGCTCCTGACATGACAAAATATTATTACTATTATTATTACTATTATTAGGATTATAGTCGCTCCTGACACGACAAAAATATATTATTATTATTATTATTATTATTATTATTATTATTACACTTTTTTGCATTGGTCGCCATGTCCTCCAAAGATTATAGTCGCTCCTGACATGACAAAAATATATTATTATTATTATTATTATTATTATTACTATTATTAGGATTATAGTCGCTCCTGACATGACAAATATTATTATTATTATTATTAGGTTTTCTTTTTGCATTGGTCGCCATGTCCTCCAAAGATTATAGTCGCTCCTGACATGACAAAAATATATTATTATTATTATTATTATTACTATTATTAGGATTATAGTCGCTCCTGACATGACAAATATTATTATTATTATTATTATTATTACACTTTTTTGCATTTGTCACCATGTCCTCCAAAGATTATAGTTGCTCCTGACATGACAAAATATTGTTATTATTATTATTATTATTATTATTATTATTAGGGGTATTTTTTTGCATTGGTCTCCATGTCCTCCAAAGATTATTGTTGCTCTTGGCATGACAAAATATTATTATTATTATTATTATTATTATTAGGCTTTTTTGCATTGGTCTCCATGTCCTCCAAAGATTATTATTATCATGATTATTATTAGGGTTTCTTTTTGCATTTGTCGCCATGTCCTCCAAAGATTATAGTCGCTCCTGACACGACAAAAATATTATTATTAGTATTATTATTATTATTATTATTATTATTATTATTATTATTAGGCTTTTTTGCATTTGTCGCCATGTCCTCCAAAGATTATTATTATCATGATTATTGTTAGAGTTTCTTTTTGCATTTGTCGCCATGTCCTCCAAAGATTATAGTTGCTCCTGACATGACAAAATATTGTTGTTGTTATTATTATTATTATTATTAGGCTTTTTTGCATTTGTCGCCATGTCCAAAGATTATTATTATCATGATTATTATTAGGGGTATTTTTTTTTTTTTGCATTTGTCACCATGTCCTCCAAAGATTATAGTCGCTCCTGACATGACAAAAATATATTATTATTATTATTATTATTATTATTATTATTATTAGACTTTTTTGCATTGGTCTCCAAAGATTATTACTAACATGATTATTATTAGGGTTTCTTTTTGCATTTGCTGCCATGTCCTCCAAAGATTTTATTATTAATATTATTATTATTAGGCTTTTTTGCATTGCTCACTGCATCTTCCAAATAATAACAATAATAATAATTAGGGTGTTTTGCATTTGTCGCCATGTCCTCCAAAGATTATAGTTGCTCCTGACACAACAAAAAATACAGGGTTAGTCAAAATGAATAGGCCAATTCGGGTACAATTAATTTTCTTATTGGCCTATTCATTTTGACTAACCCTGTATTATTATTATTATTATTAGACTTTTTTGCAATTGTCGCCATGTCCTCCAAAGATTATAGTTTCTCCTGACATGACAAAAATATATTATTATTATTATTATTAGGTTTTTTTGAATTTGTTGCCAAGTCCTCCAAAGATTATTATTATCATGATTATTATTAGGGGGTTTTTTTTTTTTTGGCGTTTGTTGCCATGTCCTCCAAAGATTTTATTATTAATATTATTATTATTAGGTTTTTTTGCATTGGTCGTCATGTCCTCCAAAGATTATAGTTGCTCCTATATTATTATAATTTATAATTATAATAATATAGGATATAATAGGATATAATAATAATAATTTATTATTATAAATTATTATTATAATTTATAATTATAAATTATTATTATTAGGCTTTTTTGCATTGGTCTCCATGTCCTCCCAAGATTATTATTATCATGATTATTGTTAGGGTTTCTTTTTCATTTGTTGCCATGTCCTCCAAAGACTTTATTATTAATATTAATATTATTAGGCTTTTTTGCATTGGTTGCTACATCCTCCAACTATTATTATTATTATTATTATTATTATTATTATTAGGCTTTTTTGCATTGGTCTCCATGTCCTCCAAAAATTTATTATTATTATTAGACTTTTTTTGCATTTGTCGTGCTGTCCTTCAAATATTTGTTGTTGTTATTATCATTGCTACTATTATTATTATTATTATTATTATTATTAGCCTTTTTGGTATTTGTCACTAAGTCCTTCAAATATTTATTATTATTATTATTATTATTATTATTATTAGGCTTTTTGCATTTGCTGTCATGTCCTCCGAAGATGATGATGATGATGATGATGATTATTATTATTACTATTATTATTAGACTTTTTGCATTTGTTGCCGTGTCCTCCAAAGATGATGGCAATGACCATGATGATGATGATGATGATGATTAGGCTTTTTGGCATTTGTCACTAAGTCCTTCAAATATTTATTATTATTATTATTATTATTATTATTATTATTATTATTAGGCTTTTCGCATTTGTTGCCGTGTCCTCCAAAGATGATGATGATGACGATGACGATGATTATTGTTATATTAGGCTTTTTGCATTTGCTGTCGTGTCCTCCAAAGATGATGATGATAATATTGATAATACTATAATAATATTCATAATAATAATAATAATAATATGCATTAAAACATATTTAAAGGAAGGCACTCACGTCTTAGGTCTTTTGTGTTATAAATGCAGGCACAAATGATCTGAATCCAGGCACTGTGTGTCTAGGGATGTGGTTGCATGCTCTCAAAATACGGTTACAGGTATAATGTAAACTCCATTTAAAAATGGACGGCCGTACACACTCGCTTTCAACAAGTGCAATGTTTAGAGTTGAGCCCCGTTTACCACTTGCCCAAGAGTGAAATACTCAAGGCGCAGTTGCAAACTGTGCCAACAAAAAGAAAAAAAAAATAGGACAAGTGCAAAGAAGCCAGAATGGATGTCCAAAGAACTTCTAACTGTGCTGAGACACAAAAGAGACATGCACAAGAAGTGGAAAAAGGGAGAAATCACCAAAGAAGAATTCAAACAAATAGCCAACACCTGTAGGGAAAAGGTCCGCAAGGCTAAAGCACAAAACGAGCTCAGGCTTGCCAGGGACATTAAAAACAATAAAAAGGGATTCTTTTCTTATGTCAGTAGAAAAAGGAAAAACAATGGGATTTTGGCCTGCATCAAGAAGAGCATAGTGTCTAGATCTAGGGAAGTAATGCTCCCCATGCTCTATTCCGCTTTGGTTAGACCACACCTGGAATATTGTGTCCAATTCTGGGCACCACAATTCAAGAGAGATATTGACAAGCTGGAATGTGTCCAGAGGAGAGCGACTAAAATGATCCAGGGTCTGGAGAACAAGCCCTATGAGGAGCGGCTTAAGGAGCTGGGCATGTTTAGCCTGAAGAAGAGAAGGCCGAGAGGAGATATGATGAGGGACATGTATAAATATGTGAGAGGAAGCCACAGGGAGGAGGAGGGAGCAAGCTTCCTTTCTGCTTCCCTGCAGACTAGGACACAATGGAGCCATGGCTTCAAACTACAAGAGAGGAAATTCCACCTGAGCATGAGGAAGAACTTCCTGACTGTGAGAGCCGTTCAGCAGTGGAACTCTCTGCCCCGGAGTGTGGTGGAGGCTCCTTCTTTGGAAGCTTTTAAACAGAGGCTAGATGGCCATCTGTCAGGGGTGATTTGAATGCAATATTCCTGCTTCTTAGCAGGGGGTTGAACTTTTCCAACTCTTTGATTCTATGAGGAGGAGGAGGTGGTGGTGGTTGTTTTGCTTCTCAAAGGGTTAGCAGAAGGGAGGCTGGATGGCCATCTGTCAGGGGTGATTTGAATGCAATATTCCTGCTTCTTGGCAGAATGGGGTTGAACTTTTCCAACTCTTTGCTTCTATGAGGAGGAGGAGGTGGTGGTGGTTGTTTTGCTTCTCAAAGGGTTAGCAGAAGGGAGGCTGGATGGCCATCTGTCAGGGGTGATTTGAATGCAATATTCTTGCTTCTTGGCAGAATGGGGTTGAACTTTTCCAACTCTTTGCTTCTATGATTCTATGAGGAGGAGGGGGAGGAGGAGGTGGTGGTTGTTTTGCTTCTCAAAAGGTTAGCAGAAGGGAGGCTGGATGGCTATCTGTCCGGGGTGATTTTAATGCAATATTCCTGTTTCTTGGCAGAATGGGGTTGGACTGGATGGCCCAGGAGGTCTCTTCCAACTCTTTGATTCTATGATTCTAAGGGTTTTTTGTTATAGTGAATTTCCAAGGATCCGGGCGGCAAAAGGAACGCCTCATTCGAAATGCTGACTCCGTACAGGTTGTGCTCGGGGTTTAATTTCAGAGTCGTGTCGAAATCTGGGGTGTGACTCATCGAGGCCGACCCACCCGGCCTTTGAATGTCTTCCTTCATTAAGGCTGCTGGGAAAACCAGGCTAAATTCCCTCGTCACGGCGAAATTGCGGGCGGGGTTGGGAATCTTGGGAATCTTGGGAATTGTAGTTTACTCTGCAGCCAGAGAGAGCACGCCGAACCAACGTGATGCATCCAGAGCAAACTTGCCCAACGTAACAAACTTTAAGTACTGATGGAGTTTTTCGGGGTTAACCTGGCATGGTGGGAGTTGTAGTTCACCCACAACCTCATGCATTTTGTAGAATTAAAAATGACTTTTTTCAGATAACTCAGGCAATGCTGAATACGCAAGCTAGTAACAGTAATAATAATAATAATGGATCACAATAATAATAGTAATACTACTACTACTACTAATAATAATGATATATTACAATAATAATAGTAACAATAAAAATAATAATGTGTTATAATAATAATAGTAATAATAATAATGTATTACAATAATAATAATAATGTATTACTATAATAATAGTAGTAGAAATAATAATAATGTATTACTATAATAATAGTAGTAGAAATAATAATAATGTATTACTATAATAATAGTAATACTACTTCTAATAATAATATATTACAATAATAATAGCAATAATAATAATAATGTATTACAATAATAATAGTAATACTACTAATAATAATAACAATAATATATTACAGTAATAATAGCAATAATAAAAATAATAATGTATTACAGTAATAATAGTAGTAATAATAATAATAGTAATAATAATAATATATTACAATAGAAGAAAGGAAGGGAAAAAGAAGGGATAATATAGGAAGAGAAAAAAGAAGGGAAAGAGGAAGCAAAGAAAGAAGAAAGGAAGGGAAAATGAAGTGAAAGAAGGAGGTAGGAAGAAAGGAAGGAAAAGATGAAGGAGGGAGGAAGAAAGGAAGAGAAAAAGAAAGGATGGGAGGAAGAAAGGAAGAGAAAAAGAAGGGATAGAGGGAGGGAGTAATATAGGAAGGGAAAGGAATAGAAGAAAGAAGAGAAAAAATGGAATAAGGAAGGAAGGAAAGGAAAGAGGAATGGAGAACGGAAGAGAAAAATAGAATGAAGGAGGGAGGAAGAAAGGAAGGGAAAGGGAGGGAGGAAGAGAAAAAATAAGGAGAAGGGGAAGGAATGGAGGGAGGAAGAGAAAAAAATGGAATGAAGGAGGGAGGAAAAAAGGAAGGGAAAGAAATGGAGGGAGGTAAGAGAAAAAAGGGGAAAGAGGAAGGAGTGGAGGGAGGAAGAGAAAAAATGGAATTAGGGAGGAAGGGAAAGAGGAATGGAGGGAAGAGGAGAAAAAAGAAGGGAAGGAGGAAGGAATAGAGGGAGGAAGAGAAAAAATGGAATGAATAAAGAAGTAAGAAAGGAAGGGAAAGAGGAATGGAGGGAGGAAGAGAAAAGGGAAAGAGGAAGGAATGGAGGGAGGAAGAGAAAATGGAATGAATGGGGGAGAAAGAAAGGAAGGAAAAGAGGAATGGAGGAAGAGAAAAAAGAAGGGAAATAGGAAGCAAGAGCAGAACAAAGGAAGGGAAAATGAAATGAGGGAGGAGGAAAGGAAGGAAAAGATGGAGGAGGAAAGGAAGAGAAAAAGAAAGGATGGGAGGAAGAAAGGAGGAGAAAAAGAAGGGAAAAGGAAGGAGGAAGAGAAAAAGAAGGGGAAAAGAGCAAAATGGGAGAGGACGAAAAAGGAGGGAAGGAAGGGATGAAGAGAAAAGAAAGGGTATGAGGGGAGGGAAAGAGAAGGGATGCACTAGGTAATTTTCAATGGTAAGCAAACAGTATTTTGGCGCGCGCCCCCCAACCAATCACTGATACATATTTTCTGTTTGTCGTGGGAGTTCTGTGTGCCATATTTGGTTCAATTCCATCATTGGTGGAGTTCAGCATGCTCTGTGATTGTAGGTGAACTATACATCCCAGTATGTCATATGTCAAAAGTCTATTTTCCCCCAAGAGCGCCTCAAGAGCGGCCCTGGGCAACATCAAGTCTACCGCGAAGGCTTACTTTGCGTAATGGCTTCGCCGCCCCTGGGGATGCAAGCCAATTCCATCATTGGTGGAGTTCAGAATGCTCTTTGAGTGTAGGTGAACTATACATCCCAGTAACTACAACTCGCATATGTCAAAAGTCTATTTTCCCCCAAGAGCGCCTCAAGAGCACACCTGAGTAACATCAACTCTACCGCGATGGCTTACTTTGCGTAATGGCTTCGCCGCCCCTGGGGATGCAAGCCAATTCCATCATTGGTGGAGTTCAGCATGTTCTTTGATTGTAGGTGAACTATACATCCCAGTATGTCATATGTCAAAAGTCTATTTTCCCCCAAGAGCGCCTCAAGAGCGCCCCTGGGCAACATCAACTCTACCGCGAAGGCTTACTTTGTGTAATGGCTTCGCCGCCCCTGGGGATGCAAGCCAATTCCATCATTGGTGGAGTTCAGCATGCTCTTTGAGTGTAGGTGAACTATACATCCCAGTAACTACAACTCACATATGTCAAGGTCTATTTTCCCCCAAGAGCGCCTCAAGAGCGCCCCTGGGCAACATCAACTGTACCGCGATGGCTTACTCTGCATAATGGCTTCGCTGCCCCTGGGGATACAAGCCAATTCCATCCTTGGTGGAGTTCAGCATGCTCTTTGATTGTACAAGTCTACCGCGATGGCTTACTTTGCGTAATTGCTTCGCCGCCCCTGGGGATACAAGCAGGGGGACTCCGATGATCCGGCGGGTCTAAAATTACCTTTGCGCTCAAGTTGTCGCCCCGGCTGTTTTTAGCAAGCGGGAGCAGCAGCTGCCGGCCAAATCCCTCTCCCCGGGTTCATTCTGTGCTAAGGTCACGCAGGTCTTCATTCTTCATGGGAAACGACGAGACTTCGGCTCGAGACGGCGGGGCTTTCCAAACTTTTCGTGCCGGTGACATTTTTTCCTAGACCTGCCCCATTTTTTGCAACACAGCCGTTCAGTTGTACGAGCAAAACAACTCATTATAAAATTTGCATACAGAATGGAAGGAGAGAAGGAAGAAGGGAAAGAAGGAGAGAAGGAAGGAAGGAAAGAAAGGTAGAAAAGGAAGGAAGGAGAGAAGGAAGAAAAGAAAGAAGGAGAGAAGGAAGAAAAGAAAGGTAGAAAAGGAAGGAAGAAGAGAAAGAGGGAAAGAAGGAAGGAAGGAAAGAAAGAAAGAAAGAGGGAAAGAAGGGGGGAAGGAAAGGTAAAAAAGGAAGGAAGGAGAGAAGGAAGAAGAGAAAGAGGGAAAGAAGGGGGGAAGGAAGGAAGGAAAGGGAGAAAAGGAAGGAAGGAGAGAAGGAAGAAGAGAAAGAGGGGGAATAGGAAGGAAAGAAAGAAAGAGGGAAAGAAGGAAGGAAAAGTAGAAAAGGAAGGAAGGAGAGAAGGAAGAAGAGAAAGAGGGAAGGAAAGGTAGAAAAGGAAGGGAGAGAAGGAAGAAGAGAAAGAGGGAAAGAAAGAGAGAAGGAAGGAAGGAAGGAAAGGAAGGTAGAAAAGGAAGGAAGGAGAGAAAGAAGAAGAGAAAGGGAAAGAAGGAGAGAAGGAAGAAGAGAAAGAGGAAAAGAAGGAGAGAAGGAAGAAAGGTAGAAAAGGAAGGAAGGAGAGAAAGAGGGAAAGGAGGAAGGAAGGAAAGAAAGGTAGAAAAGGAAGGAAGGAGAGAAGGAAATAAAAAAGTGAAAGAAGGAAGAGAGAGAGAAGGAACAAAAGAGAGAAAGAGGGAGGGAAGGAAGGAAAGAGAGAAGGAAGGATGGAACCCGAGAGCAAAGGAAGGGAGGAAAGAAAAAGGTAGAGATGGAAGAAAGAAGAAGGGAAAGAAAAAGAGGGAAGGAGGGAGGGAAGGAGAGAAAGGAAGAAGAAGAGAAAGAGGGAGGGAAGGTTGGCCACAGCAATGCGTGGCGGGTACAGCTAATAATAATAATAATAATAATAATAATAACAACACCAACAACAACAACAACATTTCAAAAATAATGCTGGGCATGAACAAGGTAGGATAGTCAACCCAATGTATGTCCTTCACTCAAAAACATATATATATGATTTTGTCATTTGGGAGTTGTAGTTGCGGGGATTTATAGTTCACCTATAATGAAAGAGCATTCTGAACTCCACCAACGATGGAATTGAACCTAACTTGGAACACAGCTCTCCCATGACCAACAGAAAATATTGGAAGGGTTTGCTGGGCACTGACCTTGAATTTGGGAGTTGTAGTTCACCTACATCCAGAGAGCACTGAGGACACAAACAATGATGGATCTGGACCAAACTCCGCACAAAGACTCAATATGCCCAAATGTGAACACTGGTGGAGTTTGGGGAAAATAGAATCTTGACATTTGGGAGTTGTAGTTCCTGGGATTTATAGTTCACCTACAATCAAAGAGCATTCTGAACCCCACCCGCAATGGAATTGAACCAAACTTGGGACACAGAACTCCCTTGACCAACAGAAAATACTAGAAGGGTTTGCTGGGCACTGACCTTGAGTTTGGGAGTTGTAGTTCACCTACATCCAGAAAGCACAGTATGATGGATCTGGACCATATTTGGCACGATTGCCCAGTATGCCCAAATGTGAACACTGGTGGAGTTTGGGAAAAATAGAATTTTGACATTTGGGAGTTGTAGTTGCTGGGATTTATAGTTGACCTACAATCACAGAGCATTCTGAACCCCACCAGCGATAGAATTGGGCCAAGCCTCCCACACCGAATCCCCATGGCCAACAGAGTGGGCCACAGCAATGCGTGGCAGGGGACGGCTAGTAAATAATAATAATTAATAATTAAATAATTAATAATAATTAATAATATCAATGCCATAAGCCCAGTAGCCCCCTTATCCCTTATATTCTTATATCCTTGATTCCTGTGTCATTTACTGTATAGGGTTTAGCCCAACAAATGGAGTTAATGTCTAGACGTGGGTCCCACCTCTTAATGATATCTCATTACGCATATGCAATTGGCTCCGCCCCCCGCAGGTTCGAGGCTTGACTGGCGCAGAAAGCTGCCAATCCAGTTTGCCGAAACCTCTTCCTTTTTCGAGTCATTACGCTCACGGCAATGTTGTGGTCCAAATGCATCCAATATTTCCCCAAAAAGATGCCTACTTTCTCCCTTCTCCAGCTCTTGAGTGGACCTTCCCCACAATGTTTCAATGGCAACATGGCTCTCTTTGTGGCTTCTTCCTTTCCTCCCTCCCTCCATTTCCTTTCTTCCTTTCTCCTCTCTTTCCTTCCCTCCTTTTTCTTTCTTCCTCCCTCCCTTCCCTCCTTTGTCTTTCCTTCCTTCTTTCCTTCCTTCTTTCTTTCCCCTTTTTCTCTTTTCCTTTCCTCTTTCCTTCCTTCCACTCTTCCTTTTCTTTCTCCCTTCTCTCTTTCCTCCCTCCCTTTTTCCTTCTTTCCTCCCTCCTTTTTATTCCCTCCTCTCTTTTGTTCCTTCCTTCCCCCTCCTCTCTCTCTCCTTCCTTCCTTCCCTCCTTCCCCTTTTTCTCTTTTCCTTTCCTCTTACCTTCCTTCCACCCTTCTTTTTCTTTCTCCCTTCTCTCTTTCCTCCCTCCTTTTTCGTCCTTCCTCCCTCCCTCCCTCCCTCCCTCTTTCCTTACTCTCTCCCCTCTTCCCTCCTTTTTCTTTCTTCTCTCTTTTCATCCTTCCTCCCTCCCTCCTCTCTCCCCTTCTCTCTCTCTCCTTCCCTCCTTCTTTCCCCTTTTCTCTTTTCCTTCCCTCTTACCTTTCTTTCTCCTCTCTTTCCTCCCTCTCTCCCCTCCCTTTTCTTTCTTCTTTCCTTCCATCTTTTCTTCCTCCCTCCCTCCCTCCCTCTCCTTCCCTTCCTCTATCTTTTCTTTCCCTTCCTTCTTTTCTTCTTTCCCCTTTTTCTATTTTCTTCCCTCTTACCTTCCTTCCACCCTTCTTTTTCTTTCTTCCTTCTCTCTTCCCTCCCTCCCTTTCCCCCCTCTTTTCTCCCTCCTTTTTCTTTTTTCTTCCATATTTCCTTACTCCCTCTCTCTCCTCCTCTCTCTCTCTCCTTCCTTCCTTCCCTTTTTTCTCTTTTCCTCCCCTCTTACCTTTCTTTCTCCCTTCTCCCTTTCCTCCCTCTCTTCCCTCCCTTTTCTTCCTTCTTTCCTTCCATCTTTCCTTCCTTCCTCTCTCCCTCCTTCCCTTCCTCTATCTTTTCTTTCCCTTCTTTCCTTCCTTCCTTCCTTCCTTCCTTCCTTCCTTCCTTCCTCTGTTTTCCTTCCTTCCCTTCTCTTTTTGCCTTTCTTTCCCATTCCTTCTCCTTTGCTTTTCTTTCCCTTATTTTTCCCTTTCTTTCCATCCATCCATCTATCTTCCCCTCATATGTGAGTTACCTTTTTTCCCTAGTGACATCACAGAGAGCTCTCATTGTGGCTCTTCCGTTCTTTCCTTCCTTCCTTCCTTCCTTCCCTGCATGTCTCCTATAACCTTCTCCCTTATTGTTGTGATTGCATTTCCTTTTTGGGAAGTCTTGCCCTCCTTTTCTTGGCAGGCCCGGGGGGCTCAGTGCCCGGCTCTGTAATGTCCGGAGGGAAAGCAAAGCAAGGCTGCCCAGCATTCTGTCTTCGGTGCCAGTGGCTTTCCCATCCGCTGGTTCTATCCTCAAGTGCTGGGACAATCTGGTTCTGCAAAATAATACAACCTCTCTACTTAGATATCAGTAGAATGCCCTTGTCTTGCCACAAACAAGCAGTTTCTTTGGCACTCCAAAGGGATTCAACTGCATAACCACTCCCAGCAACAGCCAAAGACCTTGGAAACATGTACATTTCAGAGTAGGAGGAAGGTTCTATCCTCAAGTGCTGCATGGGACACCTTGGAAGAACTAAACATATATGTTTTTATGGGAAAGAGTAATCCTAAGGCATGAAGCACAAAGATGCAGAAGGGAGCATGTCAACCCAACATCGCCTTGAAGTCGGAGGGACTCCTGCTCCTCTGCTTTCATCCCTTCTTTCTCTCTCCTCCCCTGACCCTCCTTTTTTCTTCTTTCCTTTGTTTCCCTTCTTTTTTCATTCTTTCTTTCCCCCCACCCTTTCTCCCTTCTCCAGCTCTGAGAGGGCCTATCTCCTAATATCGCCATGCCAACATGGTTCTCTTGGTGGCTCTTTCCTTCCTTCCCCACTTCTTCCTCTCTTTCTTTTCTTTACTTCTCTTCTTTTCTTTTCTCTTTTCTTTATGTACTCCTTTCTCCAGCTCTGAGGAAGCCTTCCTCACAATGTCTGCATAGCATTACTCTCCTTCCTTCCTTCCTTTCTGTTTCTTTTCTTTTCTCTTTATTCCCTTTCCCTCCCATTTCTCCCTTCTCCAGCTCTTTTTCCTTTCCTTTTCCTTTCCTTTTCTCTTTCTTCCCTTTCCCTCCCATTTCCCCTTTCTCCAGCTCTCTTTCCTTTTCTTTTTCCTTTTCTCTTTCTTCCCTTTCCCTCTCATTTCTCCCTTCTCCAGCTCTCTTTCTTTTCCTTTCCTTTCTTTTTCCTTTTCTCTTTCTTCCCTTTCCCTCCCATTTCTCCCTTCTCCAGCTCTGAGAGGGCCTGTCTCCCAGTATCTCCATGCCAACATGGTTCTCTTGGTGGCTCTTTCCTTCCTTCTCCACTTTTTCCTCTCTTTCTTTTTTTCTCTTTTCTTTATGTTCTCCTTTCTCCAGCTCTGAGGAAGCCTTCCTCACAATGTCTGCATGGCATTACTCTCCTTCCTTCCTTCCTTCCTTCCTTCCTTCCTGTTTCTTTTTTTTAATTTTCTCTTTTTTTCCCTCCCATTTCTCCCTTCTCCAGCTCTGATGGGGCCTACCTCCCAATTTCTCCATGGCAACATGGCTCTCTTGGTGACTCTTTCCTTCTTCCACCCCCCCCCCTTTCCCTCCTCTTCCCTCCCCCTTCCTTCCTTCCTTCCTTCCTTCCTTCCATTCATTCATTCATTCAGTCTTTCTATCTTTCCTTTCCCCCTTCTCCAAGTCTGAGGGAGCCTTCCTCACAATGTCTGTATTGCAACTTTCCTCTCCTTCCTTCTTCCCTCCCTCTTTCTTTCCTTTCCTTTCCTTTCCTTTCCTTTCCTTTCCTTTCCTTTTCTTTCCTTTCTCCTTTTTCCAGCTCGGAGGGGGCCTACCTACTCTTAGTGGCTCTTTCCTTCTTCCACCTCACTTTTCCCTCCCCTTCTCTTTCTCTTCTTTCCTTTCTTCCTCCCTTCCCTTCCCTTTCTTCCTTCTTCAGCTCTGAGGGGGCCTTCCTACTCTTAGTGGCTCCTTCTTCCATCTCATTTTTCCGTTCTCTTTCTCTTCTTTCCTTCTTTCTTTCCTTCCTCCATTTCCTTTCCTTTCTTCCTTCTCCAGCTCTGAGGGGACCTAACTACTCTTAGTGGCTCTTTCCTTCCTCCACCTCACTTTTCCCTCCCCTCTTTCTCTTCCTTTCTCCCTTCTCCAGCTCTTTCCTTCCCTTGCCTTTCCTTTCCCCCTTCTTCAGGTCTGAGGTAGCCTTCCTCACAATGTCTGTATGGCAACATGACTCTCCTTCCTTCCTTCTTTCCTTCCTTCCTTCGTTCCATCCATCCATCCCGTCAGGCACATGTCAGCTTCCTTTCCCAGTGACATCACAGAGGGCCACTTCACCTAGCCTTTGCAATACAAACAGACATACAAACAGAATGTGATTTGGGTTGTTGTAGGTTTTTCCGGGCTATATGGCCATGTTCTGGAGGCAATTTTTCTCCTGACGTTTCGCCTGCATCTATGGCAAGCATCCTCAGAGGGAGTGAAGTGTCCATCTGGTACGAACTCTGATGGCAGAATGTGATTTTTTTAATATAGAGATTTATAGTCAA
>NC_090033.1:19063661-19156161 GCF_037176765.1 Anolis sagrei
CAGGAGGAAGGCTCCGAGGGCGGCGAGGACCCTGAGGATAATATGGGGGAGGAAGAGGAGGACGAAGAGCCAGAGGAGGAAGAAGAAGAGGAAGAAGAAGAGCCAGAGGAAGGAGACGTTGGTCTGCCGAAAGAAAGCCCTGACCCTGAACCGGTCTCCGTTTGTGAAGACAAGCTGGAGTTTGCGGAAGAGCCGAGCGGCACATCTGACGACTCGCCGGAGAGCTCTCCAAAGAAGAAGCCGGCTGCGAAGGGTCCCAAAGGCAGAGGCGAGTCCGGCGGCAGGACGTTCATGTTCCCCTGCCAGCACTGCGAGCGGAAATTCGCCACGAAGCAAGGCCTCGAGCGGCACATGCACATCCACGTCTCGGCGATTGGTCACGCTTTTAAGTGCCGCTACTGCGGGAAAGCCTTCGGCACGCAGATCAACCGCCGGCGGCACGAGCGGCGGCATGAGGCCGGACCCAAACGGAAGCCGGTCACCGCGGCGGCCCAGCCTCCAGAAGGAGATGCCGTAGACCCCAGAGTTGCCGAAGATGTCGTTAGTGAAGAAATTAATGCCATGCCGGATTTGGCCGCCGCTGAGCCGGAGAAGATTTCTGCAGAAACTCCAAACTCTGTTTCTGCGGAGGAGATCAAGGACACCAAAGAGCTGCACCCTTGCAAATACTGTAGGAAGGTGTTTGGGACGCACACCAACATGCGGCGGCACCAGCGGAGGGTCCACGAGCGCCATCTCATCCCCAAAGGCGTCCGGAGAAAACCGGAGGAGCCACAACCCCCCGCGGAGCAGGCCCAACAAGCCTCGAGCGCGTACGTGGCGAGCACGGACCTGGAGGAAGAAGGCGAGGCGGACGACGTGTACATCATGGACGTCTCCAGCAACATATCCGAAAACCTCAATTATTACATCGACGGCAAGATCCCATCCAGCACCAGCACGAGCAATTGCGACGTCATCGAAGTGGAATCGAGCTCCACCGAACTGTACGGGATAAACTGTTTGCTCAGCCCCGTCGCGGTGGAAATAACCCCCAACATAAAGGCATCGCCTCTGCACCCGGCGGAAACATCAAAGGAGTTGCCGGCCGGCGGAAGCTCCGAACTGAAGAAGAGGAGGACGGCGAGCCCTCCTCTCCTGCCGAAGATCAAAACCGAGTTGGAGCTGGAGCCCATAACGTCGTTGTGCTCGTTGACGATTCCTCTGACGATATCGACCGCCGAAAGCTTGCCGTTCCCCAAAGAGAAAAGTATTTATTTGTCGTCCAAACTGAAGCAGCTCCTCCAGACGCAGGACGGCAACAAAGCGGTGCCGTCTCCGCCGTTGCCGTCGGCCGAAATGCCCAAACTGGGGCACCCTGCTGGGTCGCCGCCCCTCCTGCCCACGGCCTCCAGCAGGTTCAAGAGGAGGACCAGCTCCCCTCCCAGTTCACCCCAGCACAGCCCAGCCCTTCGCGACTTCGGCAAAGCCGGGGAAGGCAAACCCGTTTGGAACGACGCCGTTCTAGGCTCGAAAATCCCCAAGTTGGAGAGTCACAGTAACTCGCCTGTGTGGAGCCTGTCCGGGAGGGAAGAAAAGGAGACGGCGAGCCCTCTGTGCTTGGATGAATACAAAGCACCGAAAGACTGGGCACCAGCTCCTTCTTTTGGCAACGTCTGTAACCAGCAGCCTCTGGACTTGTCCAGTAGCATGAAGCAGCGGTCAAACGGCAAGAACAGGGCTCAAGTTCCCTGGGAATCGGTGTTAGATCTCAGCATCCACAAAAAGCCGTGCAGTGACACGGATGCCAAGGAAAGCAATGCGCCATTGCCGTCGTGTAGTACGGTGAAGAAGAAGCCCACCACCTCCATGTTACAGAAAGTGTTGCTCAACGAATACAACGGCATGGAGTCCGCCGCGGAAAACCCCGCACCAGAAACGAGTCCTAGCAAAAATTTGGGCCTCTTAGCGGAAGCACCTCCAGAGCCGGAGGCTGATGCTGGTCTCCCCGTACCAGTTGTCGAGTCGGCTTCCCCCAAAACCTCTACTGAGACATCGGTATCGACTGTGCCGCCTCTCCTGACGCCGACGAGCCCTCCTTCCCCGCCGCCCTGTCCGCCTATGTTAAAGGTCCCGACACCGCCTCCGCCTTTGCTCCCGACCGTTACGTCTCAGGTCCCGGAAGAGCCCAACAGCGTCGGTCCAAGTCCGTGCCCGTCCCCGCTGTCCAATGCCACTGCGCAATCTCCTCTTCCAATCCTTTCTCCTACGATTTCAGGATCTCCCATTCCTTCTGTTGAACCTCATAGCTGTCCTTCACCCGGACCTCCCACCCTCTCCTCCTCCTCCTCTTCCTCTTCTTCCTTCTCCTCCTCTTCCTCCTCTTCGTCGTCTTCATCTCCTTCTCCTCCTCCTCTCTCCGTAGTCTCTTCCGTCCTTTCCCCTGGCGACAACCTAGAGAATTCAGTCTCCACAATGTCAACATTCAAGCAAGAAGAGTTGGAAAACGAGACCCAAAAGCCAAATGAAGTCCCGCACGGCTCGAATGAAGCCGAGACCAGTCAGGAACCCTTTAGCAAGAATTTTGTCTGCAACGTCTGCGACTCGCCATTCCTTTCCATCAAGGATCTCACCAAACACTTAGTGGTTCATGCCGAGGAGTGGCCCTTCAAGTGCGAATTCTGCGTCCAGCTCTTTCGGGAGAGGTCCGACTTGTCGAAACACCGCTTCCTGCTCCACGGCGTTGGGAATATCTTTGTCTGTTCGGTCTGCAAGAAAGAGTTCGCTTTCCTGTGCAATTTGCAGCACCACCAGCGAGACCTCCACCCGGACAAAGAATGCACCCACCATGAGTTTGAGGGTGGGACCCTGCGGCCACAGAACTTCACAGATCCCAGCAAAGCCAATGCTGAGCTAATGCAGAGCCTCCCCGAGACGTCTTCGGAGCCCCCGAAAGAGGAAGAAGATGACGAGGAACTGAACGATTCCTCAGAGGAACTTTATACAACCATCAAAATCATGGCTTCCGGCATCAAATCCAAAAACCCGGATGTCCGCATGGGGCTCAATCAGCACTACCCGAGTTTTAAGCCCCCTCCTTTCCAGTATCACCACCGGAACCCGAATGGGATCGGAGTCACGGCTACGAACTTCACGACTCACAACATCCCGCAGACTTTCACCACCGCTATCCGCTGCACCAAGTGCGGAAAGAGCGTAGACAACATGCCGGAGTTGCACAAACATATCTTGGCTTGTGCATCGGCCAGCGACAAAAAGCGATACACACCGAAGAAGAATCCCGTGCCACTAAAGCAAACCATTCGGCCTAAGAACGGCATTGTCCTTCCGAGCCCGGCTGGGAGCAACGCATTCCGGCGCATGGGTCAACCCAAACGGCTCAGCTTCAGCGTCGAAGTAAGCCGTATGTCCTCCAACAAGCTCAAAATTAGTGCCCTGAAGAAGAAAAACCAGCTTGTCCAGAAGGCCATTCTGCAAAAGAAAAAGTCCCAGCAGAAGGCAGAGCTGAAAAACAGCGTGGTGGATCCCAACTCGCACATTTGCCCCTACTGCAACCGGGAGTTCACGTACATCGGAAGCTTGAACAAGCATGCCTCCTTCAACTGCCCCAAAAAGCCTGCGTCGCCTTCCTCGAAAAAGAAAGCCAAAAAGAAAAACAAGGCCGCGTCTCTTTCCGCCGGCGAGAAAAGCAGCAACCAGCGTCGGCGGACAGCAGATGCCGAGATCAAGATGCAGAGCCCACAGGCTCACTTGGGCAAAACCCGTGCCCGGAGCTCGGGGCCTTCGCCTGTTCCGCTGCCACCGCCGTCGTTCAAATTGAAGCAGAGCATCAAATTTGTGCCAGGCGGTAAATCCAAAAAGCTCAGCGCTCCGGCGGCAACAAAGAGCGCCAGTCTCACAAAAGTGACCAAAATGCTTCCGGCGGAGGGCAGGAAACCCAAAGGGCTGACCAAAAACGGGGCTTCGGGGCTCCCCGGCAAAAGCGCCTGCAAGCTGCACGTCCGGATTCAGAGGAACAAAGTGACTTTGGCCAACAAGGCCGTTGTGGCTGGAAAGAAGAAGCCGGATCGCTTCAGAGCCAAGTCAAGGGAGAGGGTCGGGGGGCCCGTCACCCGGAGTTTGCAGCAAGCCGCGAGTCCGGAGGCGGCCGAGGGCAAGAAGGAAGAAACCGGCACAAAACCAGAGCTGAAAGAGTTCAGGTAACGCTTTCTGCAGAGAGCAGGGGATCCATCCATCTGCCAATCTCTGAGGTTTATATAAGACAGAGAGCAGGGGCAGAAAATATACAGATATAGATCTTAATAATAATATAATATAATAACACTTTATTTATACCCCGCTACCATCTTCCCAGGGGACTCGGTGTGGCTTACATGAGGCCGAGCCCAAAATACAACAATACAAGCAATAACAACAACAAAACAGCAATTTAAAAACATCCATTACCTAGACCAGTCACAGTCTGGCTTCAGGCCTGGCCACGGCACCGAGACAGCTTTGGTCGCCCTGGTGGATTACCTCCGCAGGGAGCTGGACAGGGGGAGTGTGACTCTGCTGGTTCTCTTGGACATCTCAGCGGCTTTCGATACCATCGATCATGGTATCCTTCTGGGATGACTCTCCAGGATGGGCCTTGGGGGCATGGCTTTGTTGTGGCAGTGGTTCTCAACCTGTGGGTCCCCAGATGTTTTGGCCTTCAACTCCCAGAAATCCTAACAGCTGGTAAACTGGCTGGGATTTCTGGGAGTTGTAGGCCAAAACACCTGGAGACCCACAGGTTGAGAAGCACTGATCTAGAGCAAACTTGCCCAACAGAACAAACTATAAGTACCGTAGTGCAGCGGGGTGGTCGGTACACTAACAGAATCCCTAGTTTGTTTGTTTGGGCCTAACCTGGTATGATGTGATAGTTCACCCACAACTTTATGCATTTTGTACAATTAAAGAGTCCTTCCTGGGGGGTCGATTCCAGATGGTGAAGCTGGGAGACGCCTGCTCGCACCCCTGGCCGTTGACCTGTGGGGTCCCGCAAGGCTCCATTCTGTCTCCCATGTTTTTTAGCATCTACATGAAACCGCTGGGAGAGGTCATCCGGGGTTTTGGAGTTGGGTGCCATCTCTACGCAGATGACACACAACTCTACAACTCCTTTCCACCAAACTCCATGGAAGCCCCTTGAGTGCTGGACGAGTACCTGGCCGCTGTGGCTTTCTGGATGAGGAGGAACAAGCTGAAGATCAATCCCGACAAGACAGAGGTCCTCCTGGTCGATCGTAAACCGGATCAGGGTATAGGGTGGCAACCTGTGCTGGATGGGGTTACACTCCCCCTGAAGTCACAGGTCCGCAGTTTGGGAGTCCTCCCAGACTCATCGCTTACGCTTGAGGCTAAGGCGTTGGCGGTGTCCAGGAGGGCTTTTGCAAAATTAAGACTTGGGGCCTGCCTGATGTCCTTAGGACTGGGCCCATAACCAGTCAGAGTTCAGACGATGTCCAGTGGAAGGAATGCTAGATCAGCAGACACTGAGTTGCAAAATAAGGAGTCTGCAGGCTTTGAGTTACAAAAGAAACTAAGTTTACTAAGCACATTACTACAGCGAGCTACAATTCAGGGACTAGTCAAAACTGAAAGCCACACCTGCTTATCTTCTCTTGCTGAGACTGGCTACTCCCGTCTGTTCCCAGCAAGAGCAAACCTTACCTTACTTTTCTCAAGTTCACTTAATCACAGCCTCATAGTGTAAACATTTCTGCACAGCATTTCTAATTCACAGTAACATCTATATTTGCAATACATAGAAGCACATTTAAAACACATACATAACTAAATTAATCCTGACATTCCAGAGTTGAAGGGCCACCACCGAAAAGACCCTCTCTCTTGTCCCCACCAATCGTGCTTGCGATGCAGGTGGGAGCGCGAGCAGGGCCTCTCCAGATGATCGAAGAGATCGTGTGGGTTCGTATACAGAGATGCGGTCACGAAAGTAAGTAGGTCCCAAACTGTTCAGAGCTTTGTAGGTGAGAACCTGCACCTTGAATTAGGTCCGGAAAATGAATGGCAGCCAGTGGAGCTCCTTAAACAGGAGGGTTGACCGCTCCCTGTAAGGAGCACCAGTTAACAACCTGGCTGCCGCCCTTTGGACCATCTGGAATTTCCAAGCCGTTTTCATGGGCAGCCCCACGTAGAATGCATTACAGTAATCCAGTCTAGAGGTGGCTAAGGCATGGACCACCCTGGCCAGATCCGTCTTCACGAGGTACGGTTGCAGTTGACGCACAAGTCTTAATTGTGCAAAGGCCCTCCCGGCCGACGCCTGAGCCTCAAGCGTAAGTCTTAATATATAAAAAGCTTCTGGGCGTCGTGAATAGCCTAAAAACAAACAAACAATGGGACCAACTGAGGAGATTCCATCTGAACATTAGGAAGAACTTCCTGAATGTGAGAGCCGTTCAGCAGTGGAACTCTCTGCCCCGGAGTGTGATGGAGGCTCCTTCTTTGGAAGCTTTTAAACAGAGGCTGGATGGCCTCGCTACGGTGATCCAGGCCACGGTCATCTCAAGACTGGACTACTGTAACGCCCTCTACATTAGCCTTCCTCTGTCGGTGATTCGGAAGCTCAAGTTGGTACAAAACGCAGCTGCTCGGCTTCTTGCGGGAATTCCGATGAGATCCCACATAACACCAATCTTACCCATTGAGCACCGGATCACTTTCAAAGGGATGAGACTCACCTTGAAGGCCTTGCATGGTCTGGGGCCGATGTCCGAGGACAGCCTCACCCCTCCCAACCCCAGAGATCCTTCCGTTCTGAGGACCAAGATCTATTGGAAATTCCCAGTGTCAAGACCTTGCGTCTAACAGCAACCAGACGCAGAGCCTTCACAGCAGTGGCGCCATCACTCTGGAATACTCTGCCACCTGAAGTCCGTGCCTTGCGGGACTTACCAGCTTTCCGCAGGGCATGTAAGACATACCTGTTTCGACAGGACTTTGATCTCTGATATCGCTGTTTTTAAATAGTTTTAAATTGTGTTTGATTTTAGCCATTCTTGTAAGCCGCTCTGAGCCCCAGGGGAGTGGCGGCATATACGTTTGCATAATAAACACACACACACATATACACGTGCACACATATATACACATATACATATACACATACATTGCCTACCTTCATAATATTTGAAAAGCCTTGCAGCTTAAAAGCCTGGCTTCTTCCTGCCTACAGCAATCCTTTGTGGGGAGGTGTTCCCGAGCCCAGATTGTTTCATGTCTGGGATTCCAGTTTTCTGAGGCCACAGCAACGCGTGGCCAGGGTACAGCTAGTATGTATATAAACATATTTTGACTTGAAGGAAGGAGATGGTGGATGGATGGATAGATGGATGGATGGAAAGAGTGAGGACAGAAGAAGGAAGATGGTGGATAGATGGATGGATGGATGGATGGATGGATAGATAGATAGATAGATAGATAGATAGATAGGAAAGAGTGAGGGGATTTTGGAGAGGTGACAAGAGGGAAGGAGAGATGGTTGGAAGGATGTATAGGAAAAAGTGAGGAGCATATGGAGAGAGAGTGGATGAAGAAAGGAAAGGAAATGACAGATGGATAGGAAAGGGGATTATGGAGAGGTGACAGGAAGAAAAGGAAGATGGTGGATGTATGCATTGATACATGGAAAGAGTGAGGACAGAAGAAGGAAGGAGATGGTGGATAGATGGACGGACGGACGGACGGACGGACAGACAGACAGACAGACAGACAGACAGATAGATAGATAGATTGCTTAATGGATGGATGGATGGATGAGTAAGTAGGTAGATGGGCAGACGGACAGACAGACAGACAGATTAATGGATGGATAGTTGGATAGATAGATGGATGGATGGATGAATGGATGGATGGTTGGATAGTTGGATAGACAGATAAGGGGGAGGGGACTATGGAGATATAGAGGTGGCAGAGGAAGGAAAGCAAGAGATGGTGGATGGGTGGGTGGGTAGGTAGGTGGGTGGGTGGATGGATGAATAGATAGATAGATAGATAGATAGATAGATAGATAGATAGTTGGATAGATAGATAAGGGGGGGGGGGACTATGGAGATAGAGAGGTGGCAGAGGAAGGAAACCAAGAGATGATGGATGGGTGGGTGGGTGGGTAGGTAGGTGGATGGATGGATAGTTGGATAGATAGATGGATGGATGGATGGATAGTTGGATAGTTGGATAAATAGATAAGGGGGAGGGGACTATGGAGATATAGAGGTGGTAGATGAAGGAAACCAAGAGATGGTGGGTGGGTGGGTGTATAGTTGGATAGATGGATGGATAGTTGGATAGATAGATAAGGGGGAGGGGACTATGGAGATAGAGAGGTGGCAGAGGATGGAAACCAAGAGATGATGGATGAATGAGTGGGTAGGTAGATGGATGGATGGATAGTTGGATAGATAGATGGATGGATGGATAGTTGGATGGATAGTTGGATGGATAGATAAGGGGGAGGGGTCTATGGAGATAGAGAGATGGCAGAGGAAGGAAAGCAAGAGATGATGGATGAATGGATGGGTAGGTAGGTGGGTGGATGGATGGATTGGTTGGTAGGTAGATAGGTAGGTAAGTGGGTGGATGGATGGATGGATAGTTAGATAGATAAGGGGCAGAGGTCTATGGAGATAGAGAGGTGGCAGAGGAAGGAAACCAAGAGATGATGGATGAATGGATAGGTAGGTAGGTGGGTGAATGGATTGGTTGGTAGGTAGGTAGGTAAGTGGGTGGATGGATGGATAGTTGGATAGATAGATAAGGGGGAGGGGTCTATGGAGATAGAGAGTTCGCAGAGGAAGGAAACCAAGAGATGATGGATGAATGGATGCGTAGGTAGGTAGGTAGAGTATTGAAGCTTTGCCAGCGGAAGGATTGCTAGATCAGCAAACACTGTGTTCAAAAAGGACTGCAAGCTTTCAGTTACAACAGAAAACTAAGTTTACTAAGTACATCTATACACGTCTACTCAGAGCAAGCAACAGACAGGAACTACTAGGCAAAAACAACAGTCTCTGAACACCTGCTTATCTAACTTCTGGCTGAGACCAGATCCTCCCTCTTCTTCCCAGCCAGAGAACGTGTTATCTCATTTCTGTCAAGGTTACAGTTTCTCAGCCTCAGCACTATGTTTTCTTAATATACAAAAGAGCAGAATAGAATCCATCTTGAAATACATCTTGATCCATCTTGAATTACATAGAAACACATTGAAATACACACATGCATAACTAAATAATCCTTCAGAAAACCCTCTCCTTTTCCTTCCCTCCAGGAGCCCGCTCTGACGAACCCATGGATGCGAGGGCCTCCCAGTTTCTCAACCGTCGGGCTCAAAACGGTTGCAATCCTCACCTTGAAAGGCGGGCGGAGTCCCAAGGCCCGGAAGTCCCCCCCGTGGGCACAAGACCCGTTTGGGGCCAAATGCCGGACTCCGTGGAGCTGTGCTGGCCGCTTGGGCGTCCCGGGCCTTGCTTCGCTCTGCCTTTGGCGACGGACATGGATCAAACTCTCCGGCTTGCTTTCAAGAAGGACGAAAAGCATCGGGACCCTCCCCGGACATCTTGTTCATATTTGGGGGGGCTTTTGGGGTGGAACGAGAGGGTTCTTTGGACCGTTTGGGTGCCCGAAACAGCCTCTCCGCTGTATAGCACAAACCCATAAACCGAGGAGGTCACTGACAGTATCGAATCGCGACCCTCCTTTCCTACTATTATTATTCTACTTACTATTGTTCATCCAGAACTGTATTTTCTCTCTTTTGGAGGAACTAGCTTTTTTTCCCCCCAAAAAAGTTGGTTAAATAAAAAAAAAACACTTTAGTTTTGCTCGTGCACCCCTTTGTTTCGACACAACTGACAAAAAGTAATCTACCTCTTTACAATTTGCAGTTTTCCTCTTGCGTTTGGCGATCCGGTGCCACGTTCACTATCATTCCCTTTTCTTACCGTGTTACGTGTTTTCCTCCGTTGGATGGGGAATTCTGCATCGTACCGGTGTGTGTGTGTATATATATATAAAGCCTTTGTAGCAGGTTTGTGAGGGGTTTGTTTCGGTTTGTTTTTGTGGGGAGGGAATAAAAATATATTTAAAGCTATTTAAAATGGTTTCCGGACACCTTCGGTTGTGTGATTGACATTTCGAGATTGTTCCAGTTTATGTTTCTTTTTTTCCTTTTGCGATTATTCAATTGTAAACGAGGAAATTTCCAATTTGCCATAAAAAAAATAAGAGGGAGGGATCGTCCCCCAAAGGTTGTCACTGTTTTTTGGAAATGGCGTTGTTGCATATGTCTGAAATATAACCATGCAGGCGATTTGTGTTTGTGTGTCTCTTATGTGGAGAGATGAAAGGACGTGGATGCTTCTTGATCCCAAGAAGAATAGCAAAGTAGGAAAGGAGGGTTGTCGTGTTAAGGAGCAAAGAAGGCCCACGCGCCCAATAAAATTGAGAAGATACCAAACCAACCCTAGGTTTCGTTCCTTCATCTGAAGCAGAGTGTAGAGTTGGAATCGGTGGTTGAACCAGCCCTGTGAGGAGCGGCTTAAGGAGCTGGGCATGTTTAGTCTGAAAAAGAGAAGGATGAGAGGAGATATGGTAGCCACGTATAAATGTGTGAGAAGAAGCTGGCAGAATGGGGTTGGACTGGATGGTCCATGAGGTCTCTTCCAACTCTTTGATTCTATGAACAGGGGCCCAACATCAAAGAGGTATAGGAGGAGGGCATAGACAAGACATGTAGATGGTAAATAGATCGGTAGATAGGGGAAGGGGAGGTAGATAAAGAGCTAAGTGGATGGATAGACAGCAAGACAGACAGATAGATGGAAAAGACCTCAATGGCATCCAAAACCCAAGAGATTGATGGAATGAAAAATGGATAGGTGGTCAGAAGAGACCCCAAAGGCATCCAAGTAGGTAGGTAGGTAGGTAGGTAGATAGATAGATAGATAGATAGATAGAGATAGATAGATAGATAGATAGATAGATAGATAGGATGGTCAGATAGGATGGTCAGAAGAGACAACAAAGGCATCCAGGTAGGTAGGTAGGTAGGTAGGTAGGTCAGTAGATAGATAGATGGATGGATGGATGGATGGATGGATTAGATAGGATGGTCAGATAAGACCCCAAAGGCATCCAAACTCCAAGAGATGGATGGATGGATGGAAAGAAAAGACTCCAAAAGCATCCAAACCCCAAGAGGTAGGTGGGTGGATAGGTGGTCAGAAGAGACCCCAAAGGCATCCAAGTAGGTAGGTAGATAGATAGATAGATAGATAGATAGATAGATAGATAGATAGATAGGCGGACAGATAAGACCCCAAAGGCATCCAAACTCCAAGAGATGGATGGATGGATGGAAGGAAGGAAGGAAGGATGGATAGATAGCTGGACAGAAGAGACCCGAAAGGCATCGAAACACCAAGAGATTGATGGATTGAAACGATAGATAGAAAGATAGATAGATAGGACAGAAGAGAACCCAAAGGCATCCAGATAGATAGATAGATAGATAGATAGATAGGATGGTCAGATAAGACCACAAAGGCATCCAAACTCCAAGGGATGGATGGGTGGGTAGGTAGGTAGGTAGGTAGATAGATATGTAGAAAGAAAGAAAGAAGGATGGATAGATAGATAGATAGATAGATAGATAGATAGATAGATAGATAGATAGATAGATAGCTGGACAGAAGAGACACCAAAGGCATCGAAACACCAAGAGATTGATGGATTAAAAGGAAGGATAGATAGATAGATAGATAGATAGATAGATAGATAGATAGATAGCTGGACAGAAGGGACCCCAAAGGCATCCAAACACCAATAAATGGATGGAATGAAAGAAAGATAGGTGGATAGTTGGACAGAAGAGACCCCAAGGGTATCCAGATAGATAGATAGATAGATAGATAGGATAGTCAGATAAGACCCCAAAGGCATCCAAACTCCAAGAGATGGATGGGTAGGTAGGTAGGTAGGTAGGTAGATAGATAGATAGATAGACAGACAGACAGACAGATGGATCGATAGATAGGACCCCAAAGGCACCCACATTGAGATGGATGGATAGATAGGTGGGTGGGTGAGTAGGTGGGGTGGGTGGGTGTGCTAGGTGGATGGATGGATGAGACCCCAAAGGCATCCGGCCCAAACCCCTAAGGGATGGAGGTATTGATGGATGATAGATAGTTAGGAAGACTGGGGTAGACAAATAGTTAAATAGATTGGCAGGTGAGTGGGTGGATGGATGAATTAATGGATGGATGGATTGATAGGCATCTAGGGGTAGGGAGTAGATGAATGCCTGGATGGGTGGGTAGGTAGGTAGATGGATGGTTGGATAGGTAGATAAGGGGGAGGGGACTATGGAGATAGAGAGGTGGCAGAGGAAGGAAACCAAAAGATGATGGATGGGTGGGTAGGTTGGTAGATGGATGGGTGGATTGATGGATGGGTTGGTTGGTAGGTAGGTAGGTGGATGGATAGATATAGATTAGATAGACGTGACGGGCTTTTGGACGGAGTGGTGACGGTAAGGAAGGAAAGAGATGATGGATAGTTGGATAGATAGATAAGGGGGAGGGATTATGGAGATAGAGAGGTGGTAGAGGAAGGAAACCAAGAGATGATAGATGAATCAGTTGGTAGGTGAGTAGGTCGATAGATAGATAGATAGATAGATAGATAGATAGATAGATGTCAGCCTCAACCTGGCTATAGGAGGATGTCATAGACAAGACATTTAGATGATAAATAGATCGGTAGATAGGGGAAGGGGAGGTAGATAAATAGCTAAATGGATGGTTGGTAGGTAGGTAGGTAGATAGCTGGACAGAAGAGACACCAAAGGCATCTAAACACCAACAGATTGATGGATTGAAAGAAAGGATTGATTGATAGATGGATGGATGGGTAGGTAAGTAGAGGCATCCAAAGACCAAGAAATGGATGGAATGAAAGAAAGATAGATGGATAGTTGGATAGAAGAGACCCCAAAGACATCCAGATAGATAGATAGATGGGTCAGAAGAGACCCCAAAGGCATCCAAACCCCAAGAGATTAATAGATTGAAAGGATGGATGGATGGATGGATAGATACTGTCGATAGATAGACAGATAGACAGACAGATAGGATGGTCAGAATAGACCCCAAAGGCATCCAAACACCAAGAGATGGATGGATAGATAGCTGGAGACACCAAAGGCATCCAAGCTCCAAGAGATTGATTAATTGATAGGAAGGATAGATAGATAGATAGATAGATAGATAGATAGATAGATAGATAGATAGATAGATAGATAGGATGGACAGAAGAGACCCCAAAGGCATTCCAACCTCAAGAGATGGATGGATGGATAGGTATCTGGACAGAAGAGACACCAACAGCATCCAAACTCCAAGAGATAGATAGATAGACAGACAGATAGATAGATAGGACCCCAAAGGCACCCAAACCCCAAGAGATGGATGGATAGATAGATGGGTGGGCAAGTAGGTGGGGTGGGTGGGTGGATGGATGGATGGTTGGATGGATCGTTGGTTGGATGGATGGATGTAGACAGAGGATGTAGATAGTGGTGGGTAGGTAGATAGCTGGACAGAAGAGACACCAAAGGCATCCAAACTCCAAGAGATGGATGGATGGATTGGATAGATAGATAGTAGGCCTGGGTAACAACGGAAAAATTTGTTTCTAAAATCGATTTGTAATTGGGGTTTTTTTTTGTTTCGATATTTAAAATAATTACAAAATTTTCCAAAAAAAAAGTTCGGTATTTACGAAATTTCGTAAATATTTACAAAACATTTTGTAAAGATGGCGCCCTTTTTTTTTCAATATTTTTTTAAAATATTTTTTAAATTTAATTATTAATTTAGTAGAATAGGGAGGAGAAATTAAAATTATTATTAAGGAGGGAAGGCACTCGCCGCTCGCTCGCCACTCGCTCGCCCCTCTCGCTCGCCGCTCGCTCGCCCCTCTCGCTCGCCGTTCGCTCGCCCCTCTCTCGCCCCTCTCGCTCGCCGCTCGCTCGCCCCTCTCGCTCGCTTGCTCAGCCGGCGCCGAGAGAGGAGAGCTCCCAGCAAGCATCGGCAGGCGGCCATCTTACGTATTTCCGAAATGGACGGAAATACAAAAATTTTTGGCGCCTGCCGTTTCGATATTTAAAAACATTTCCAGGTTAAAAAAAAGTTTTGTAATCGTTTCGTAATTCAAAAATTAACGAATTTTTTAACGAATTACGAATTAACGAAACGAATTGACCAGCCCTAATAGATAGAGAGAGAGAGAGAGAGAGAGAGAGAGAGAGATAGGATGGACAGAAGAGACCCCAAAGGCATCCACCCCCCAAGAGATGGATGGATGGATGGATAGGTATTTGGACAGAAGAGACACCAACAGCATCCAAACTCCAAGAGATGGATGGATGGATAGATAGGATGGTCAGATAAGACCCCAAAGGCACCCAAACCCCAAGAGATGGATGGATAGATAGGTGGGTGGCTGAGTAGGTGGGGTGTTTTGGGTGGGTGGATGGATGGATGGGTGGGTGGATGGGTGGGTGGGTGGGTGGATGGGTGGGTGGGTGGGTGGGTGTAGATAGTGGTGGGTAGGTAGACTGGTAGATGGATGGAAGAATACATAGATGGATAGGTAGACAGATGGATGAGTTACTGGATGGATAGACAGGTAGACAGACCCCTACGGCAAATATATTAAGGTTTGGAATGATAACTAAACAGCATGTGAAGGTAACATCTCTTGCTCTTTGAGTCCCCTTTGGGACCCCTAATGATAATTGCTCTAAGATCAGTAGTTCCCAATATTTGGTCCTCCAAGTGTTTTGGACTTCAGCTCCCACAATTCCTAGCAGCTGGGATTTCAGGGAATTGGAAGTCCAACTAAACAATTGGAGGACCAAAGGTTGGAAACCACTGACCTGGACGGATAGCTGAACTGATGGATAGCCAGGCAGATGGATGAATGCATACGAAGTAAGGAACGTATCCAGATAGGTGGGTAGGGAGATAGATATAGGTAGATTCATAACGATAACTGGACTCGTAAATACCTACATTAGTAGTTCTCAACCTTTCCAATGCCGTGACCCCTAAATAAAGTTCCTCATGTTGTGGTGACCCCAACCATATTTTTGTTGCTACTTCATAACGGTCATTTTGCTACTCTTATGATGCATAATGGAAATATCTGATCCTCCACCCCTGCGAAGGTTTGTGTGTGCAGTGAGTCTAACGCTAACCAGATGATGATCAGACCATGACAATGGAACAATGTTCTGCTCTGCTCTTCCACTCTGACCAATCTGCCGTCTGCCACAAAAACGAAGTCGAGTGCATGTCCAGCCTGATAGTTGGGCCCGGATATAACTTGTGATAGCCCCATAGTCGTCATGGCGACCATGAAATCCTGAGCTGCCCCTGTTAAGGAGGTCTCAGTGTGGAAATTGAAGTCTCCCAGCACGATCAGGCGCTGGGAGACCAAGGCCAAATTGGAGACCACGTCTGCTAGCTCCGGCAGGGAAACTGCTGCGTCACGGGGTGGACGGTACACCAGCAGACTCCCCAAACTATCACGGTTTCCCACCCTCAGGTGAACACACTCAAACCTGGAGAATTGCGGAACTGCACATCTGATTACAGCGATGGACTGCCGAAAGACTACTGCGACCCCACCTCCTTGGACCTGGCCTGCTGGTGCACCCCAAAACCAGGTGGGCACAACTGGGAGAGATTTATTATTTATTTATTTATTTCGGTTACTTCTACCCCGCCCTTCTCACCCCGGAGGGGACTCAGGGCGGCTTACAAAGGCACAATTCGATGCCGACATCACATAACAGTAGTATAAAACAATCTAGCAGCAATTAACAGTTAAGAAACAGTTTCTGCGTATAACAATAAAGCCGATAAAACCACTAAGAACCAATTGCACCTCATTAACAGTCAGCGTTCGCCATCTCATAGTCCAGTTTCCAATTCCACTTTGTCAGTCCTGTCAGTCCTAATTGTCTGATTGTCCTTATCTAGTTGTCAGATTGCCCAAAGGCCTGGTCCCACAACCATGTCTTTACTTTCCTCCTGAAGGAGAGGAGGGAAGTTGATGACCTAATTTCCCCCAGGAGTGAGTTCCACAGGTGAGGGGCCACCACTGAGAAGGCCTTCTCCTCGTCCCCACCAACTTCACTTGTGATAGCGGTGGGGTTGAAAACAGAGCCTCCCCAGATGATCTCAAACTCCGGGGTGGGACGTAGAGGGAGATGCGTTTGGACAGGTATGCTGGACCGGAACCGTATAGGGTTTTGTAGGTCAAAACCAGCACCTTGAATTGTGCTCGGAACTGGACCGGCAGCCAGTGGAGCTGACACAGCAGGGGGGTGGTGTGCTCCCTGTATGACGCTCCGGTGAGTAATCTGCCTGCTGCTCGCTGGACCAGTTGAAGTTTCCGAACAGTCTTCAAGGGCAACCCCACGTAGAGTGCATTGCAGTAGTCTATTCAGGATGTAACAAGAGCGTGGACCACTGTGGCCAGATCAGACTCCCCCCAGCTCGTCCAACCAAGTCTCGGTGATGCAGGCCAGATCCGCCTTCTCATCCAGGATCAAGTCCTGAATGGCAGCGCTCTTGCCATTGACGGACCTGGCATTTAAGAGCAAGACCTTAGGTCTGGGGAACTGCCATGGAGACTACCACGTCCTACCTTCTCCAGGGTCGCAAGAACTCAGTACCTTCAACTGATTCAGCTCTGACTTCCACAGACCATTGAGACCCCCACAAATTATAGACCTGGAACAAACGTGGTACCCAGAACCCCAATGACCAACAGAAAGTACTGGAGGGGGGTTGGGAGGAATTGACTGATTTACGGAGATGTAGTGCACCTATATACGGAGAGCACTGTGAACCCAAACGACTGCATTTGCACCAAAGTTGATACAAATACTCAATATGCCCAAATATGAACACTGGTGGAGTTTGGGGAAAACAGATCTTGACATTTGGGAGTTGTAGTTGGTGGAAACGGCAGGGATGTGAGGGCAGGAGGAAGGGCTGACCAGGAGAGCTAGTTTTTTGGCTGGCACAGGGGGTCGGCAGCCATTTTGGAGGGGGCGGGGCCATCCAAGGCAGCTTCACGACCCCCTGAAAATGGCCCAATGACCCCCCTAGGGGTCGCGACCCCCAGGTTGAGAACCGCTGACCTACATAGTTGGTTAAAGTAACATTTTGTGCTCTAGATCAGAGCTTTCTGAACTGTGTTGCGTTAAAAGAAGAGACCTCCAAAGGGCATCCAGTCCAAACACAGTCAAAGTTCTCCCAGAAGATGACCATCCCACCATCATCCCATCAGGTAAGTGGAGATCCTTTCCCACCTGCTTCCTCACTCTTGGTCACCATTTTCCATCCCTCTCTCGTTCTTCTAGCCTTTTTTTCACACTCCCTCTTTCCTTCTGCTGTTCTTTTCTCCTCTTGTGTTCTCTGCCTCCGTTAATCCTAGTAGGTTGAAAGAGATTCCTAGCCATCGGAATTGGGAAATTGCCTCATGTGATAGGTCATCAGTGAGGGACACTGGCTGATGCAACCTTTGTCAGATCTTCAGAGAGTCACAGAATGGACAGATACTCACAATGAGTCACATAGGAGAGAGAAAGATGGAACCTTTCATCCTCCTTATATAGCCACCTGCTGATAGGTCATCAGTAAGGGACATTGGCTGATGCAACCCTCGTCAGATCCTCAGAGAGTCACATACAAAATAGATACTCACAATGACAATGACAGCAAAGGAAGAGGATGTCAGAGTCAGACGATGCCCAGCGGAAGGAATGCTAGATCAGCAGACACTGAGTTGCAAAATAAGGACTCTGCAGGCTTTGAGTTACAAAAGAAACTAAGTTTACACACATCAGACACGTCTTACTACAGCGAGCTGCAATTCAGGAACTAGTCAAAACGAAAACCTCTTCACACACATCAGACACGTCTTACTACAGCGAGCTACAATTCAGGAACTAGTCAAAATGAAAGCCTCTTCACACACATCAGACACATCTTACTACAGCGAGCTACAATTCAGGAACTAGTCAAAACGAAAGCCTCTTCACACACATCAGACACGTCTTACTACAGCGAGCTACAATTCAGGAACTAGTCAAAACCGAAAGCCTCTTCACACACATCAGACACATCTTACTACAGCGAGCTACAATTCAGGAACTAGTCAAAACGAAAGCCTCTTCACACACATCAGACACGTCTTACTACAGCGAGCTGCAATTCAGGAATTAGTCAAAACGAAAGCCTCTTCACACACATCAGACACGTCTTACTACAGCGAGCTACAATTCGGGAACTAGTCAAAACCGAAAGCCTCTTCACACACATCAGACACATCTTACTACAGCGAGCTACAATTCAGGAACTAGTCAAAACGAAAGCCTCTTCACACACATCAGACACGTCTTACTACAGCGAGCTGCAATTCAGGAACTAGTCAAAATGAAAGCCTCTTCACACACATCAGACACGTCTTACTACAGCGAGCTACAATTCAGGAACTAGTCAAAACGAAAGCCTCTTCACACACATCAGACACGTCTTACTACAGCGAGCTACAATTCAGGAACTAGTCAAAACGAAAGCCTCTTCACACACATCAGACACGTCTTACTACAGCGAGCTACAATTCAAGAACTAGTCAAAATGAGAGCCTCTTCACACACATCAGACACGTCTTACTACAGCGAGCTACAATTCAGGAACTAGTCAAAACGAAAGCCTCTTCACACACATCAGACACGTCTTACTACAGCGAGCTACAATTCAGGAAGTAGTCAAAACAAAAGCCTCTTCACACACATCAGACACGTCTTACTACAGCGAGCTACAATTCAGGAACTAGTCAAAACGAAAGCCTCTTCACACACATCAGACACGTCTTACTACAGCGAGCTACAATTCAGGAAGTAGTCAAAACGAAAGCCTCTTCACACACATCAGACACGTCTTACTACAGCGAGCTACAATTCAGGAACTAGTCAAAACGAAAGCCTCTTAACACCTGCTTATCTTCTTTTGCTGAGACTGGCAACTCCCGTCTGTTCTCAGCAAGAGCAAACCTTATCTTACTTTCTCAAGTTCACTTCATCACAGCCTCATGGTGTAACCATTTCTGCACAGCATTTCTAAATCACAGTAGCATCCATCTTGGCAATACATCGAAGCACATTTAAAACACAAACATAACTAAATTAATCCTGACAGAGGATTCGGGAGATACTTATGTCACCCGCCTTATGACGAGTCCTTTGAGGGTTTCTCCAAGAGTGAAATGAGTGAGGAGGAGGAAGGAGATACAGATGGGAATAGAGGGGCTAAGAGGATTACTCGAGAGCAGGAATCAGACGAGGAGCGTCAGAGAAAGAAGATCCGGGACATACTTACTGCTCCCACTGAGGAAGAGGATTTCATGCGTTTTTCTGGGAATTATGGGTCTGGGAGTGATGAGGATGAAGAGGGGCCATTGGATTGGACCAAGGTTCAGGAGATTCAGAATGTGTGTATTCAACCAACGTCCAGTGACACGTTTGAGGGATTTTCTGGTGGTGGGGATTGGTAATCTAGTGATACTGTGGATTCATGGGGAGACCTAAGTCTTGACAAGAGGTGAAGGTTGGCTCTGCATCTCGTCTGTCCAGCGCCTTTCTAGTCACCCCGTCTTCTGTGTGCCCAGGAAGGAGTGTCTCATTTGGTATCAGGTTCTGGGTTTGAGCCTGCCACCTTTGGACTCTCGCTTGCTGGGGTGTTCCAGCGAGTGTCTCTGTAGATCTAAGAAAACTATGTCTTGATTTAAGTCGTTGACGTGCTGGCTGCTACCCAAACAATGGATGAGCTGGAGATGTCACTGCCTTGGTCCTTTCACTATCGGCTGCTACTTCCCGGCGGATGTCAGGTGGTGCAATACCGGCTAAGCAGTGTAATTTCTCCAGTGGTGTAGGGCGCAGGCACTCCATGTCTCATGAAGAGCCACATCCACTTTTTGAGCGTGGTGAGATGTGTTCCACACTGGGCATGCATACTCAGCAGCAGAGTAGCATAGCACAAGGGCAGATGTCTTCACTGTGTCTGGTTGTGATCCCCAGGTTGTGCCAGTCAGCTTTCATATGATATTGTTTCTAGCACCCACTTTTTGCTTGATGTTCAGGCAGTGCTTCTTGTAGGTTGGAGCACGGTCCAGAGTGACTCCCAGGTATTTGGGTGCGCTGCAATGCTCCAGTGGGATTCCTTCCTTCCCAGGTAATAATCCTCAGAGCTCGAGATGCTTGTCTGTTGTTAAGTTGAAAGGCGCATGTCTGTGTTTTAGATGGGTTGGGGATCAGCTGGTTTCCCCTCATAGGCAGTAAGAGCACCTAGAGCTTCGGAGAGCTTCTGTTCAACCATCTCAAAGCTCCCTGCTTGAGCGGTGATGGCACGATCATCAGCATAGATGAAGCTCTCTGTCCCTTCTGGCAGTGGCTGGTCATTTGAGTAGATGTTGAACATGGATGGAGCAAGCATGCTCCCCTGAGGCAGGCCGTTCTTCTGTTTCCCCCATCGGCTTCTCTGGCCCTGGAACTCAACAAAAAAGCTCCTGTTCTGTAGCTGATTTCCTTGGCAGTAGGCAAGGTATTGGTTTCGCGCCTTGGGTCTTGTCGCTGCCGCTTTCTTGTTGGGCTGTGAAAAAGATCTTGGAGTCCTCGTGGACAACAAGTTAAACATGAGCCAACAATGTGATATGGCGGCCAAAAAAGCCAATGGTATTTTGGCCTGCATCAAGAGGAGCCTAGTGTCTAGATCCAGGGAGGTCAAAGCTCTATTCTGCTTTGGTTAGACCACACCTGGAATATTGTGTCCAATTCTGGGCACCACAATTCAAGAGAGATATTGACAAGCTGGAATGTGTCCAGAGGAGGGCGACTAAAATGATCAAGGGTCTGGAGAACAAGCCCTATGAGGAGCGGCTTAAGGAGCTGGGCATGTTTAGCCTGAAGAAGAGAAGGCTGAGAGGAGATATGATAGCCATGGATAAATATGTGAGAGGAAGCCACAGGGAGGAGGGAGCAAGCTTCCTTTCTGCTTCCCTGGAGACTAGGACGCAATGGAACAATGGCCTCCTTGTTTTTCCTTTTTCTACTGACATAAGAGGAAGAAGCCCTTTTTATTGTTTTTAATGTCCCTGGCAAGCCTGAGCCCGTTTTGTGATTTAGCCTTGTGGACCTTTTCCCTACAGGTGTTGGCTATTTGTTTGAATTCTTCTTTGGTGATTTCTCCCTTTGTCCTCTTCTTGTGCATGTCTCTTTTTGTATCTTAGCACAGTTAGAAATGAGGAAGAACTTCCTGACTGTGAGAGCCGTTCAGCAGTGGAACTCTCTGCCCCGGAGTGTGGTGGAGGCTCCTTCTTTGGAAACTTTGAAACAGAGGCTGGATGGCCATCTGTCAGGGGTGATTTCAATGTTATATTCCTGCTTCTTGGCAGGGGGTTGGACTGGATGGCCCAGGAGGTCTCTTCCAACTCTTTGATTCTAGGATTCTTGTTTAATCCGGGTTTCTTTCCCAGTTTAGCCTTGCGGACCTTTTCCCTACAGGTGTTGGCTATTTGTTTGAATTCTTCTTTGGTGATTTCTCCCTTTTTCCTCTTCTTGTGCATGTCTCTTTTGTGTCTTAGCACAGTTGGAAGTGAGGAAGAACTTCCTGACTGTGAGAGCCGTTCAGCAGTGGAACTCTCTGCCTTCCCCGGAGTGTGGTGGAGGCTCCTTCTTTGGAAGCTTTGAAACAGAGGCTGGATGGCCATCTGTCAGGGGTGATTTGAATGCAATATTCCTGCTTCTTGGCAGGATGGGGTTGGACTGGATGGCCCAGGAAGTCTCTTCCAACTCTTTGATTCTAGGATTCTTGTTTAATCCGGGTTTCTTTCCCAGTTTAGCCTTATGGACCTTTTCCCTACAGGTGTGGGCTATTTGTTGGAATTCTTCTTTGGTGATTTCTCCCTTTTTCCTCTTCTTGTGCATGACTCTTTTGTGTCTTAGCACAGTTAGAAGTGAGGAAGAACTTCCTGACTGTGAGAGCCGTTCAGCAGTGGAACTCTCTGCCCCGGAGGGAGTGTGGTGGAGGCTCCTTCTTTGGAAGCTTTGAAACAGAGGCTACATGGCCATCTGTCAGGGGTGATTTGAATGCTATATTCCTGCTTCTTGGCAGGGGGTTGGACTGGATGGCCCAGGAGGTCTCTTCCAACTCTTTGATTCTAGGATTCTTGTTTAATCCGGGTTTCTTTCCCAGTTTAGCCTTGCGGACCTTTTCCCTACAGGTGTTGGCTATTTGTTTGAATTCTTCTTTGGTGATTTCTCCCTTTTTCCTCTTCTTGTGCATGTCTCTTTTGTGTTTTAGCACAGTTAGAATTGAGGAAGAACTTCCTGACTGTGAGAGCCATTCAGCAGTGGAACTCTCTGCCTTCTCCGGAGTGTGGTGGAGGCTCCTTCTTTGGAAGCTTTTAAACAGGGGCTGGATGGCCATCTGTCGGTTGATTTGAATGCAATATTCCTGCTTCTTGACAGAATGGGGTTGGACTGGATGAGGGCCCATGAGGTCTCTTCCAACTCTAGGATTCTATGATTCTTGTTTAATCCGGGTTTCTTTCCCAGCTTAGCCTTGCGGACTTTTTCCCTACAGGTGTTGGCTATTTGTTTGAATTCTTCTTTGGTGATTTCTCCCTTTTCCCTCTTCTTGTGCATGACTCTTTTGTGTCTTAGCACAGTTAGAAGTGAGGAAGAACTTCCTGACTGTGAGAGCCGTTCAGCAGTGGAACTCTCTGCCCCGGAGGGAGTGTGGTGGAGGCTCCTTCTTTGGAAGCTTTGAAACAGAGGCTGGATGGCCATCTGTCAGGGGTGATTTGAATGCTATATTCCTGCTTCTTGGCAGGGGGTTGGACTGGATGGCCCAGGAGGTCTCTTCCAACTCTAGGATTCTAGGATTCTTGTTTAATCCGGGTTTCTTTCCCAGCTTAGCCTTGCGGACCTTTTCCCTACAGGTATTGGCTATTTGTTTGAATTCTTCTTTGGTGATTTCTCCCTTCTTCCTCTTCTTGTGCATGTCTCTTTTGTGTCTTAGCACAGTTAGAAGTGAGGAAGAACTTCCTGACTGTGAGAACCATTCAGCAGTGGAACTCTCTGGCCCAGAAGGAGTGTGGTGGAGGCTCCTTCTTTGGAAGCTTTGAAACAGAGGCTGGATGGCCATCTGTCAGGGGTGATTTGAATGCAATATTCCTGCTTCTTGGCAGAATGGGGTTGGACTGGATGGCCCAGGAGGTCTCTTCCAACTCTAGGATTCTAGGATTCTTGTTTAATCCGGGTTTCTTTCCCAGTTTAGCCTTGCGGACCTTTTCCCTACAGGTGTGGGCTATTTGTTTGAATTCTTCTTTGGTGATTTCTCCCTTTTTCCTCTTCTTGTGCATGTCTCTTTTTTTGGTTTGTTTCCCAATTTCATCCGGATTATTTTCTAAGTTCGTTTTTCAAGCTACAAACTTTGAGTTTTGACCAGAGGCACTGAAGCAAGTGTCTCTGATTTCTGTTTGCTTTGGTTTAATACGCTATTGCTTTGGAGATACTCCTCTGTGTCTGGCTCTTTAAGGCATCTGGGTTCCGACACGGCCTGTGCAATACTCTAACATCCCCCCCGCTCTCTCTCTCTCTCTCTTCTGGAAGCTGAAACAAATGCTTTTCTCCTGGCGGCTATTTCCATCTCGTTCCAATGAACGGCGGGTTTGTATACGTCTTTTTTTCCCCCTTGCCGCTGAGTCGGAATGAGACTGGGGAAGCGAAGCAACACTGCAGCAGATGCGGGAGGCAACGTAACTTCACGATGCGTCCCTGAAGCTCCTCCTGCTCCTCGGTTCCGGAGAAAAGGAGGGAGGGAAGGAGAGGAATTTGGAGAGGAAGCGCCGGGGAAGAAGGGATGCTGAACAGCAGGTTGGACAGTAGGTCGAAGCCAAGGGACTGAGAAGAGGTGCGTCAGAACGAGCGGCGAAGGGCACCCCATGGGTACAGGCGGCGCGCTCGAGTGCGGATGTTGCTTATTGCTTTGACCCTCCGATTGCAAGGTAGAAATTGGGTTCGGCTTCTTGCAACCGTCGAGAGAATGGGCATCTTTTCTGCCCCCCGAAAAGCTGAGATGACCCTAGCTTTGGAAAGGTGAGTCCTTAAGCATCTCAAGGACAATTTGGATGCAAAGTGGAAAACGAGGAAAGGTGAGGAAGGAGACCGTTTCTGCGGAAAAGAGGTGCGTCACAACACGTTTCGGGCACGTTTCGTTCGGGCACTTTTGGGGAAGGAGACCATTTCCTTCGCAAAGTGTCGGATCTGATAGAGGGGCATCACAACGAGAAAAGAGTTTTGGGCACTTTTCGGGTGATTTTGGGGAAGAAGACCCCGTTTCCTCCGCGAAGCGCCGGATCCGATAAGAGGTGTGTCACAACAAGCAACGAGGGGACGTTTCGGGCACATTTCGGGTACGTTTCGGGTATGTTTCGGGCAGGTTTCAGGGACATTTCGGGCACGTTTAGGGTGCTTTTTGGGACGGAAACTGTTTCCTCCGCAAAGCATCTGATAGAAGTGGGTCACAACAAGCAAAGTGGTTACTTTTGGGAACATTTCGAGCACGTTTCGGTCAAGTTTCTGGCATGTTTTGGGGATATTTCGGGCACTTATTTTTGGGTACTTTTGGGGAAGGAGACTGTTTCCTCCGTGAAGCGTTGGATCTTATCAACGAGCGTCACAACAAGCGAAGAGGGCATGTTTTGAGCACATTTTGGGCACATTTTGGGCACATTTTGAGGACATTTTGGGCACATTTCGGGCACATTTTGAGGACATTTCGGGCACATTTTGAGGACATTTCGGGCACATTTTGAGGACATTTTGGGCACGTTTTGGGCACATTTTGAGGACATTTCGGGCACATTTTGAGGACATTTTGGGCACATTTTGGGCACATTTTGGGCACATTTTGAGGACATTACGGGTACATTTTGGGCACATTTTGAGGACGTTTTGGGCACATTTTGGGCACATTTTGAGGACATTTCTGGCACATTTCGGGCACATTTTGAGGACATTTTGGGCACGTTTTGGGGTATTTTGGGATACTTTTGGGGAAGGAGACAGTTTCCTCCATGAAGCATTGGATCTTATCAACGAGTGTCACAACAAGCAAAGAGAACATGTTTTGGGCACATTTTGAGGACATTTCAGGCACGTTTTGGGGTATTTTTGTGTACTTTGGGGGAAGGAGGCCATTTCCTCCATGAAGCATTGGAAAGATCCATCAACGAGCATCACAACAAGCAAAGAGGGCACATTTTGGGCACATGTTGAGGACATTTTGGGCACTTTTTTGGGTATTTCTGGATACTTTTGGGGAAGGAGACAGTTTCCTCCGTGAAGCATTGGATCTTATCAACGGGCATCACAACAAGCAAAGGGCACGTTTTGGGCACATTTCGGGCACATCTTGAGGACATTTTGGGCACGATTTTGGGTATTTTGGGATACTTTTGGGGAAGGAGACCATTTCATCCATGAAACATTGGATCTGGTAGAGTTGCGTCACAACAAGCAAAGAGGTACATTTTGAGAACATTTTGGGTACTTTTGGGAAAGGAAACTCTTCCCCCCCCCCATAAAGTGTCGGATCTGATAGTGTTGCATCACAACAAGCAAAGAGGATCTTATCGACGAGTGTCACAACAAGCAAAGAGGGCACATTTTGAGGACATTTTGAGCACGTTTTTGGGTATTTTGGGATACTTTTGGGGAAGGAGACCGTTCCCTTTGTGAAACATTGGATCTGATAGAGGTGCATCACAACAAGCAAAGAAGGCACATTTCGGGCACATTTTGGGCACATTTTGGGTAAGGAAACTCCTCTGCAAAGCATTGGATCTGATAGTGGTGCATCACAACAAGCAAAGAGGGCACGTTTTGGGCACATTTTGAGGACATTTCGGGCATGGTTTTGGGTATTTTGGGATACTTTTGGGGAAGGAGACAGTTCCCCCGTGGATCTGATAGAGGTTCATCGCAACAAGCAAAGAGGGCACGTTTTGGGCACATTTTGAGGACATTTCGGGCATGGTTTTGGGTATTTTGGGATACTTTTGGGGAAGGAGACAGTTTCCTCCGTGGATCTGATAGAGGTTCATCGCAACAAGCAAAGAGGGCACGTTTTGGGCACATTTTGAGGACACTTCGTGTACGTTTTTGGGTATTTTGGGATACTTTTGGGAAAGGAGACCGTTCCCTTTGTGAGAGGTGCATCGCAACAAGCAAAGAAGACACATTTTGGGTACTTTTGGGGAAGGAAACTCCTCCGCAAAGCATTGGATCTGATAGAGGTGCGTCACAACAAGCAAAGAGGGCACGTTTTGGGCACATTTCGAGCACATTTTGAGGACATTTCAGGCACGTTTTTGGGTATTTTGGGATACTTTTGGGGAAGGAGACCGTTTCCTCTGTGAAGCATTGGATCTGATAGAGGTGCATCACAACAAGCAAAGACGACACATCTCGGGCATATTTTGAGGACATTTCGGGCACGTTTTGGAATATTTTGGGATACTTTTGGGGAAGGAGACCGTTTCCTCCATGAAGCATTGGATCTTATCAACGAGCATCACAACAAGCAAAGAAGGCACGTTTTGAGCAAATTTTGAGGACATTTCAGGCACGTTTTGAGAACATTTTAGGCACGTTTTGAGGGCATTTCAGACACATTTTGAGGACTTTCAAGGCACGCTTTGAGGACATTTCAGGCACGTTTTGAGGACATTTCAGGCTCGTTTTGAGGACATTTCAGGCATGTTTTCAGAATATTTCAGGCACGTTTTCAGAATATTTCAGGCACATTTTGAGGACATTTCAGGCTCGTTTTGAGGACATTTCAGGCACGTTTTCAGAATATTTCAGGCACGTTTTGAGCACATTTCAGGCATGTTTTTGAGGACGTTTCAGGCACATTTTGAGGACATTTCAGGCACGTTTTGGGGATATTTCAGGCACGTTTTGAGCACATTTCAGGCATGTTTTTGAGGACGTTTCAGGCACATTTTTGGGTATTTTGGAATACTTTTGGGGAAGGAGACCATTTCCTCCATGAAACATTGGATCTGGTAGAGTTGCGTCACAACAAGCAAAGAGGGCACGTTTTGGGCACATCTTGAGGACATTTTGGGCACGTTTTTGGGTATTTTGGGATACTTTTGGGGAAGGAGACTGTTCCCTTTGTGAAGCGTCAGATCTAATAGAGGTGCATCACAACAAGCAAACGGCACATTTTGAGAACATTTTGGGCACGTTTTGGGTACTTTTGGAGAGGGAAATTCTTCCCTCTGCAGAGTGTCGGATCTGATAGTGGCGCATCACAACAAGCAAAGATGGTACGTTTTGGGCACATTTCAGGAAGGAAACCGTGAAGCCTTGGATCTTCTCGACGAGCATTGCAAGAAGTAAAGAGGGCACGTTTTGGGCACATTTTGAGGACATTTTGGGCACATTTTTGGGATACTTTTGGGGAAGGAGACCGTTCTCTTTGTGAAACATTGGATCTGATAGAGGTGCGTCACAACAAGCAAAGAAGACACATTTTGGGCATATTTTGGGTACTTTTGGGGAAGGAAACTCCTCTGCAAAGCGTTGGATCTGATAGATGCGCGTCACAACAAACAAAGAAGACACATTTTGGGCACATTTTGAGGACATTTCGGGCATATTTTGGGCACATTTTGAGGACATTTTGGGCACATTTTGAGGACATTTCGGGCACATTTTGAGGACATTTCGGGCACGTTTCGGGCACATTTTGAGCACATTTTGAGCACATTTCAGGCATGTTTTGGGCACATTTTGAGGACATTTTGGGCACATTTTGAGCACATTTCGGGCATGTTTTGGGCACTTTTGGGAAACATTTTGGGCACATTTCGGACACTTTTTGAGGACATTTCGGGCACATTTTGAGGACATTTCAGGCATGTTTTGGGGTCTTCTGGGAAACATTTTGGGCATGTTCCGTGTGCTTTTGGAGTGACGCTGTGTCCTTTTCCTTTGTCCCTCAGATAGCTTGAACTGTGCGTAGTTCATCTGCTCTTCCCCGAAACAAGATTCGACGTTGATCCCGGCTTCTTGGGTTACCTAGTTCCTGTGACCTAGAGATGGGTTCCTAGACGTTGTTCCCGGCTTCTTGAGTTACCTAGTCCCTCGCTCCTGTGACCTAGAGATGGGTTCCTGATCCGCTTTCAAGGAAACGGAGTCCTTGGCGTCTTATTTGAGAAACGCAAAGAGATGAGAAGAAGAGAAGATCTCCCTCGGATCCGGAGTTGCATCACCGGGTTCTCCGCCCAACAGTGGTGAGATCTAGATCCAAACTTGGGAGTCCTTCACATGAGTGATCCGGAAGACCTCGTCGACGGCATGGAGAGCTCCGCCGTGACGTCCAACACGGCGCCCAACCCCATCACCTTCTCGCAGGTGTTTGGACACCAGTGCCAGCTTCTGGAAGCAGGTAAGACCCAGGGCAACGTGGTTGAAGAAGCAGCGGGTCTTCGTGTTTCCACTCTCTTCGTCAGCTTCGGTCAGACCTCTCCATCTGGAAGAATAGCCAGTTCTGGGGGAAACCATTCAAGAAGGAGAAGGACAAGACGGAAGGGGTCCAGGGAATGGTCACCCTTTCTCTCTTCCTCTTTTCTCTCCCTTCTTTCTCCTTTTTCTTCCTCCTTTTCTTCCTCCTTTTCTTCTCTTCCCTCCCTCTCTATTTCTTTCCTTCCTTATTCTTTCCGTCCCCTCTGTGTTTCCTACCTACTTTTCTTTTCTTCTCTTCCTTCCTTTTGTCTCTCTCTGTAATCTCTCCTTTCCTTCTCGGTTTTCTACCTACCTATCTCCTTTTCTTCTCTTCCTTCCTTCCTTCCTTCTTTCCTCTTTTCCTTCCCTCTCTTTTTTCTTTCTTCCTTTCTTTCTCCCTTTCCTCCTATTCTTTCTTTGTTCCCCCTTCCCTCTATTTTTCCTACCTCCTTTTCTTTCTTACTCTCTTCTCTTCCTTCTTTCCTTCTCTCTCTCTCTGTAATATCTCCCTTCTCTCCCTCTTACCTATCTTTCTCCTTTTCTTCTCTTCCTTCCTTCTGTCTTTCTTCCCTCCCTCCCTCCTTTCCTTTCTTTCTCCCTTTTCCCTCTTCCTTCTTCCTCCCCTCTATTTTTCCTACTTCCTTTTCCTTTCTTACTCTCTTCTCTTCCTTCTTTCCTTCTCTCTCTCTGTAATCTCTCTCTTCCTTCTCTGCCTCTTACCTACCTATCTTTTCTTCTCTTCCTTTCCTCTCTGTTTCCTTCCCCCTTCCCTTTCTTTTTCTTCCTTCCTTCCTTCCTTCCTTCCTTTCTTTCTCCCTTTTCCTTCTTCCTTTTTTCTCTGCTTCCTACCTTGCTTTCTTTGTTCCCCATTCCCTCTATTTTTCCTTCCTCCTTTTCCTTTCTTACTCTATTCTCTTCTTTCCTTCTCTCTCTCTGTAATCTCTCCCTTCCTTCTCTGCCTCTTTCATATCTTTAGAGGTTCTTCACAAGAATGTCTGGTCATCTGTCGGGAGGGCTTTGGTTGTGCTACAGATTCAGGATTGGACCGGATGTAATAATATATAATATAATAATATATAATATAACAATATAATATAATGATTTAATATAATAATATATAACATAATAATATATGATATATGATAATATAATAATATTTAATATAATAATATATATTATAATAATATGTAATATAATAATATAATGATATATGATATATAATAATAATATAATATATAATATATGATATTTAATATAATAATATATGGTAATAATATATAATATAATATAATAATATAATAATATATGATATATGATAATAATATATAATATAATAATATGTGGTATATGATAATATAATAATATATAATATAATAACATAATAATATTTAATATAATAATATATAATATAATAAAATATAATAAAAGATGATATTTGCATAATAATATGTGATATATGATAATATAATATATAATATAATAATATAATATAATAATATAATAATATGATATATTTTAATATAATAATCTATGACGTCGAATGAATGCAGCCTGGCACCCTTTCAACCGCTCCAGCTCAACGCTATGGTATTCTGGGAGTTATAGTTTGACAGAGAAGCCTTTCTCAAAGTCCTTGGCTCATTTAACCGCAGCTGGCGATGCTAGTCCTCATGAATATGGATGGAGGAGCGTTTTGCTTTGCCAACGGGGAAAGAATCCTGACAAATCGCTTTAGAAAGGAAGGAAGGAAGGAAGGAAGGGAAGAAGGAAGGAAGGAAGGGAAGAAGGAAGGAAGGGAAGAAGGAAGGAAGGGAAGAAGGAAGGAAGGGAAGAAAAAGGAAGGGAAAAAGGAAGGAAGGGAAGAAGGAAGGAAGGAAGGGAAGAAGAAAGGAAGGGAAGAAGGAAGGAAGGGAAGAAGGAAGGAAGGGAAGAAGGAAGGAAGGGAAGAAGAAAGGAAGGGAAGAAGAAAGGAAGGGAAAAAGGAAGGAAGGGAGGAAGGAAGGGAAGAAGGAAGGAAGGGAAGAAGGAAGGAAGGAAGGAAGGAAGGAAGGAAGGAAGGAAGGAAGGAAGGGAAGAAGAAAGGAAGGGAAAAAGGAAGGAAGGGAGGAAGGAAGGGAAGAAGGAAGGAAGGGAAGAAGGAAGGAAGGGAAGAAGAAAGGAAGGGAAAAAGGAAGGAAGGGAGGAAGGAAGGGAAGAAGGAAGGAAGGAAGGAAGGAAGGGAAGAAGAAAGGAAGGGAAAAAGGAAGGAAGGGAGGAAGGAAGGGAAGAAGGAAGGAAGGGAAGAAGGAAGGAAGGGAAGAAGAAAGGAAGGGAAGAAGAAAGGAAGGGAAAAAGGAAGGAAGGGAGGAAGGAAGGGAAGAAGGAAGGAAGGGAAGAAGGAAGGAAGGAAGGAAGGAAGGAAGGGAAGAAGGAAGGAAGGGAAGAAGGAAGGAAGGGAAGAAGGAAGGAAGGGAAGAAGAAAGGAAGGGAAGAAGGAAGGAAGGGAAGAAGGAAGGAAGGGAAGAAGAAAGGAAGGGAAGAAGAAAGGAAGGGAAAAAGGAAGGAAGGGAGGAAGGAAGGGAAGAAGGAAGGAAGGGAAGAAGGAAGGAAGGGAAGAAGAAAGGAAGGGAAGAAGAAAGGAAGGGAAAAAGGAAGGAAGGGAGGAAGGAAGGGAAGAAGGAAGGAAGGGAAGAAGGAAGGAAGGGAAGAAGAAAGGAAGGGAAGAAGAAAGGAAGGGAAAAAGGAAGGAAGGAAGGGAAGAAGGAAGGAAGGGAAGAAGGAAGGAAGGGAAGAAGGAAGGAAGGGAAGAAGGAAGGAAGGGAAGAAGAAAGGAAGGGAAGAAGAAAGGAAGGGAAAAAGGAAGGAAGGGAAAAAGGAAGGGAGGGAGGAAGGAAGGGAAGAAGGAAGGAAGGGAAGAAGGAAGGAAGGGAAGAAGAAAGGAAGGGAAGAAGAAAGGAAGGGAAAAAGGAAGGAAGGGAGGAAGGAAGGGAAGAAGGAAGGAAGGGAAGAAGGAAGGAAGGAAGGAAGGAAGGAAGGAAGGAAGGAAGGGAAGAAGGAAGGAAGGGAAGAAGGAAGGAAGGGAAGAAGGAAGGAAGGGAAGAAGGAAGGAAGGGAAGAAGAAAGGAAGGGAAGAAAAAGGAAGGGAAAAAGGAAGGAAGGGAAGAAGGAAGGAAGGAAGGGAAGAAGAAAGGAAGGGAAGAAGGAAGGAAGGGAAGAAGGAAGGAAGGGAAGAAGGAAGGAAGGGAAGAAGAAAGGAAGGGAAGAAGAAAGGAAGGGAAAAAGGAAGGAAGGGAGGAAGGAAGGGAAGAAGGAAGGAAGGGAAGAAGGAAGGAAGGAAGGAAGGAAGGAAGGAAGGAAGGAAGGGAAGAAGAAAGGAAGGGAAAAAGGAAGGAAGGGAGGAAGGAAGGGAAGAAGGAAGGAAGGGAAGAAGGAAGGAAGGGAAGAAGAAAGGAAGGGAAAAAGGAAGGAAGGGAGGAAGGAAGGGAAGAAGGAAGGAAGGAAGGAAGGAAGGGAAGAAGAAAGGAAGGGAAAAAGGAAGGAAGGGAGGAAGGAAGGGAAGAAGGAAGGAAGGGAAGAAGGAAGGAAGGGAAGAAGAAAGGAAGGGAAGAAGAAAGGAAGGGAAAAAGGAAGGAAGGGAAAAAGGAAGGAAGGGAAGAAGGAAGGAAGGGAAGAAGGAAGGAAGGAAGGAAGGAAGGAAGGAAGGAAGGAAGGAAGGGAAGAAGGAAGGAAGGGAAGAAGGAAGGAAGGGAAGAAGGAAGGAAGGGAAGAAGAAAGGAAGGGAAGAAGAAAGGAAGGGAAGAAGGAAGGAAGGGAAGAAGGAAGGAAGGGAAGAAGAAAGGAAGGGAAGAAGAAAGGAAGGGAAAAAGGAAGTAATCAATATAAATATATTATCTAATAGAATACAATAATAAATTATATTATGCAATTATATTAATATAAGAATAGTAATATAATATTATTATATAATTAAAATAAGACAATTATAATAAAATAATTTAATATAGTAATCTAAATAATTATATGATATTATATAATACAATACAATATTATATTATATATTTATAATATAAGAATAATAATATAATAATATTATATAATTATAATAAAATAATATAATAATAAATATAATTATATGATACCATATAATACAATAATAAATTATATAATAATGTTATATAATTAAAATAAGACAATTATAATAAAATAATCTAATGTATATCTATATCTATGTATATAATAAAAGTCAAAACTTGTATGCGGAGGACAAAAGTGTGGCGGGAGGAGTATGTGCCAGCGTTTTGATTGGCTGCTGCAGTGGTGCTATTTGCATATGGTCTCTGATTGGCCAGCTTCAATAGGAGCCCCTGGTGGAGAAAAGAGTTCATGGCAGAAACGGGGACATGAGAAGGAAATTTGCATATGGTCTCTGATTGGCCAGCCTCAAATCCAAGATTCCGAGATGACAAAAGAGAGGAAAGGAAAAGGCCGGGGGGTGGGGGGGCTGAGTCAGATAATTACCAATACAGACCAGACTTGGCACACAAAGCCCCCATGACCCACTCAACATCCTACTGCAGTTTGGAGGAGGATGAACCATGGATGATGGGACTTGCAGTACCATCACTCACATTCTGAGACCGCTGTTAACCTCATCCAATGACTGATCAGGACCAAACTTCGCGCATAGACCTCTCATGACCCACTTTACGCCTGGTGTGGTTTGGTGGGGGATGGACCATGGATTATGGGACTTGCAGTACCTTTGCTTAATTCTTGAGACCACTGCAACCCTCATCCAATTACCAAAAAATACCAAACTTGGCACACTGAGTCTCCATGACGCACTCTACATTCAGGTGCAGTTTGAAGGAGGATGCACCATGGACGATGGGACTTGCAATACCTGCACTCCCTACCTAAGACCATTATAACTGCCAACAATGATGGATCAGGACCACAATTTACACAGAGAGCCCGCATAATCCACTCTACATCCTGGTGCGGTTTGGAAGAATTTGAAAATGGATGATGGGACTTGCAGTCACTTCACTCACTTCCTGAGACCACTGAGATCCTTGCCAATGACTGATCAAGACCAAACTTGGCACACAGAGTCCCCATGACCCACTCTACATCCTGGTGCACTTTTGAGGAGGACAGACCATGGATGATGGGACTTGAAGTACCACCACTCCCTTCCCAAGACAGCTGCAACCCTCATCTAATGTCTGATCAAGATCAAACTTGGCACACAGAGCCCCCATGACCCACTCTGCATCCTGCTGCAGTTTGAAGGAGGATCGACTTTGGATGATGGGACTTACAGTACCATCACTCACATTCTGAGACCGCTGTTAACCTCATCCAATGTCTGATCAGGACCAAACTTGCCACATAGACCTCTCATGACCCACTTTACCTCCTGGTGTGTGTTTGGCTGGGGATAGACCATGGATTATGAGACTTGCAGTACTTTTGCGCAATTCCTGAGACCACTGCAACGCTCATCCAATTACCGATAAAGACCAAACTTGGCACACTGAGTCTCCATGACGCACTCTACATCCAGGTGCAGTTTGAAGGAGGGTGCACCGTGGACGATGGGACTTGCAATACCTGCACTCCCTTCCTAAGACCATTACAACTGACAACAATGATGGATCAGGACCACAATTTACACAGAGACCCAGCATGACCCACTCTACATCCTGGTGCGGTTTGGAAGAATTTGACAATGGATGATGGGACTTGCAGTACCTTCACTCACTTACTGACACCACTGCCACCCTCATCTAATGACTGATAAAGACCAAACTTGGCACACAGAGCCCCCATGACCCACTCTATATCCTGCTGCTGTTTGTAGGAGGATGGCCCATGGATGATGGGACTTCAGGTACCTTCACTCACTTCCTGAAAATAATGCAGCCATTATCCAAAGACCAATAAAGTCCAAACTTGGCATACAGAACCGCCATTACCCACTTTCTCTAATAACCCGGGCAACGCCGGGTCCCCAAGCTAGTATATAATAAAAGAGAGTGTTTGTTTGTATCGGACAGAGGAAGGGCGGTGTATGTGGCAGCGTTCTGATTGGCTGCCACTGTGGTCTCTGATTGGCCAGCCTGAAAGTTCCAAGATTCCGATTGGCTGGGCAGTGGTGCTATTTGCATATGGTCTCTGATTGGCCAGCTTCAAGAGGAGCCCCTGGTGGAGAAAAGAGTTCATGACAGAAATGGGGACCTGAGAAGGAAATTTGCATATGGTCTCTGATTGGCCAGCCTCAATTCCAAGATTCCGAGATGACAAACAGAGGAAAGGAAAAGGCCAGAGGGGGCGGAGTCAGAAAATTACCAATACAGACCAGACTTGGCACACAGAGCCTGCAAGACCGACTCGACATCCTACTGCAACCATGGATGATGGGACTTGCAGTACCATAACCTCATCCAATGACTGATCAGGACCAAATTTGGCACATAGACCTCTCATGACCCACGTCCTGGTGTGGTTTGGCCGGGGATGGACCATGAATTATGGGACTTGCAGTACCTTTGCTCAATTCTTGAGACCACTGCAACCCTCATCCAATTACCGATAAAGACCAAAATTGGCACACTGAGTCTCCATGATGCACTGAAAATCTTGGTGCGGCTTGGAGGAGGATGCACCATGGACGATGGGACTTGCAATACCTGCACTCCCTTCCTAAAACCATTATAACTGCCAACAATCAGAATGCTGACCACAGTTTACACAGAGAGCCCGCATAACCGACTCTACATCCTGGTGCGGTTTGGAGGATGATGCACCATGGACGATGGGACTTGCAGTTCCTTCACTCACTTAGTGAAACTACTGAGACCCTCATCCAATGACTGATGAAGACCAAACTTGGCACACAGAACCCCCATGGCCAACTCAACATTCTGGTGAGGTTTGGGGGAGAACAGACTATGGATGATGGGACTTCAAGTACCTCCACTCACTTCCCAAGACTGCTGCAACCCTCATCTAATGACCAATCAAGACCAAACTTGGCACACAGAGCCACCATGAAAGACTCTATATCCTGGTGCTGTTTGGAGGAGGACGGACAATGGATGATGGGACTTGCAATACCTTCACTCACTTCCTAAAACTACAGTGACATTCATCCAAATACCAATAAAGACCAAACTTGGCACAGAGAGCCCCCATGGCCAACTCAACATTCTGGTGATGTTTGAGGGAGACTATGGATGATGGGACTTGCAATACCTTAACTCACTTTCTGAGACTGCTGTGACCCTCATGCAATGACTGATCAAGACCAAACTTAGCACACAGAGCCCCCATGACCCTCTCTCCATCCTGGTGCAGTTTGGAGGATGATGGACCACAGATGATGGGACTCACAGTACCTTCACTAACTTCCTGAGACCACTGCGAGCCAAATAAATAACTGATAAAGACCAACCTTGATATACAATTCCTTTCCCTAATAACCCGGGCAGCGCCGGGTCCCCAAGCTAGTATAGTAATAAATATAATTATATGATATGATATAATACAATAATAAATTATATTATATAATTATAAGAATATAAGAATATAAGAATAATATTATAGAATTAAAATAAGACAATTATAAAATAATTTAATATAGTAATAAATATAATTATATGATATAATACAACAATAAATTATATTATATAATTATAATAAGACAATTATAATAAAATAATCTAATATAGTAATAAATATAATTATATGATATGATATAATACTATAAATAATATATTATATAATTATAATAATATAAGAATAATAATATAAGAATAATATTATATAATTAATATAAGACAATTATAATAAAATAATTTAATATAGTAATTAATATAATTAATTATACAATACAATTAATACAATAAATTATATGTATTAATAATAATAGTATAATAATAAAATGATCTAATCTAATCTAAAATAGTAATATATATAATTATATGATATAATACAGTAATATATTATATAATATAATAATAATTTTAAATAATTAAAATAAGACAATTATAATAAAATAATCTAATATAGTAATAAATTTAATTATATGATATTAGGAAAGGACATGAATAACCCAGGAACAGAAACTATAGTGTTACGTATTGTCATTCATTTCTGCATGAGTGGGACTAGATGTCCTCTGGGGTTCCCTCCTTTCCCAAGTTCTGCTCACAATGGAAGCCAATGGAAATCCTCCTCCAGCTCAAGAGTCGGGATGCATTAAGGTTTCCGTATGCACTTTGGCTTCCCAGCAATTAATCTTGCATGATTACAAGTTGTTTCTTTCCTCCATCTCTCCATCGCTTAGGAAAACAATTCCGCGGGGTTCTAGATTAGACTTGACAAATAACTCAAGCTCTAAATTTGGGGCTGGTGAAGAACCATTGTTCTAGATATTGGGCAGGGGAAGAACTGGTCTAAATGTGAACTGGTGTTCTAAATCTGAGCTGACCAAGTACATGTGTTCTAGACCCCAGCAGGTAAAGAGTTGATGTTCTAGATCTTGCCTGGTGGAGAACATGTGTTCTAGATTTTTTCCAGCTAGAGTTGATTAAAATAACTTGAATGGTGGAACTGACCAAGTACTTGTGTTCTAGACCTGGACAGGTAAAGAGCTGGTGTTCTAGATCTGGTTTTTATTGGGTATCTGGGTTCTAGATTTTCCCCAAAATAGTCGATTAAAAAAAGCTTGAATGGTGGAACTGGTGTTCTAAATCTGAGCTGACCAACTACATGTGTTCTAGACCCCCAGGCAGGTAAAGGGTTGGTGTTCTAGATCTGGGCTGATTGAGAACCTGGGTTCTAGGTTTCCCAAATAGTGTTGTTTGAAATAGCTTGAATGGTGGAGTGGAGTTCTAAATCTGAGCTGACCAAGTATGTGTGTTCTATATCTGGAGACAGAAAGCTGTTGTGTTCTAGATCTTGCCTGGCCGAGAAAATGGGTTCTAGATTTTCCCAGGTAGAGGAGTTTAAAATAGCTTGAATGGTGGAACAGGTGTTCTAAATCTGAGCTGACCAAATACATGTTCCAGAACAGGACAGGTAAAGAGCCAATGTTCTAGGTCTGGTTTGATTGAGTATATGGGTTCTAGATTTTTCCCAAAATAGACTTGATTGAAAAAGCTTGAATGGTGGAACTGGTGTTCTAAATCTGAACTGACCGTTCATATGTTCTAGATCTAAACAGGTAAATAGTGTGTTTTCTAGATCTGGCCTGGGTTCTAGATTTTCCAGGAATATAGTTGATTAAAATAGCTTGAATGGTGGAACTGGTGTTCTAAATCTGAGCTGACCAAGTACATGTCTTCTAGACCTGGGCAGGTAAAGAGGTAATGTTCTAGATCTGGCCTGATGGGGAACCTGGGTTCTAGAGTTTTCCAAAATAGAGTTGATTTAAAAATTATTATATTACTTATTTGCTTTATTTTTATATTGCTTTTCTCAGCCCTTGAGCAACTCCAAAAAGCTTGAATGGTGAAATTGGTGTTCTGAATCTGAGCTGACCAAGTACATGTTCTATATCTGGGCAGGTAAAGAGATTGTTTTCTAGATCTGTCCTGGTGGAGAACATGAGTTCTAGATTTTCCCAAAAGAGCTCCAACGATAGAACTGGTGTTCTAAATCTGAGCTGACCAAGTACATGTTTTTTACACCTGGACAGGTAAAGAGTTTGTGTTCTAGATCTGGTGGAGATCCTGGGTTCTAGATTTTCCCAAAATAGAGTTGATTAAAAAAGCTTGAATGGTGGGACTGGTGTTCTAAATCTGAACTGACCAAATGCATATGTTCTAGATCTGAACAGGTAAAGAGTGTATGTTCTAGATCTGGCCTGGTGGAGAACCTGGGTTCTAGATTTTTCAAAAAATAGTTTATTAAAATAGCTTGAATGGTGGAACTGGTGTTCCAAATCTGAGCTGACCAAGTACATGTGTTCTAGACCTGTAGGGTAATAATAATAATAATAATAATAATAATAATAATAATAATATGAGCCGAGAGTGTGATGCTGCAGCGAGAAAGGCCAATACGATCTTAGGAATAGAGCATCTGGGAAGTCATTATATTATATAGTCCATTGATCTAGGAGTCTTAATAGGCCGTGAACATGGGCTAAAAGTGTGATGCTGCAGCGGAAAAGGCCAACGCCATTCCAATCTGTGTCCGTAGGAATAGAGTGTCCATGTCAGTCCAAAGGGGGTTGGACTGGATGGCCTTTGGGGGTCCCCTCCAATGCAATGCTCTGTGTGCGCTTCCGATATGATCCAGGAGAGGGAAGCAAAGAGGGAATTTGGTCTCTTCATTCAGAAATCCAGATGACCCTCTCTGTCTTTGCTTTCCCCTTTTCTCTTCCTTTCTATCCCTTCTTTCCCTTCTTCTTCCTTCCTTCCTTTCCCAGTGACATCAGAGAGGGCCACTTCACCTAGAAAACAGCCATGAATACTTTGACTTTTCTATGTACAGATTCCTGCGTTGCAAAACAATCCGGCCCAGCAACCCTTCTCCTTCCCTTCCTTCCTTCTTTCCTTTCTCTTCTCTCTCTCTTTTTCCATCCTTTTCTTCCTTTCTTCCCTAGTTTTACTTTATCTCCCTTCCATCTCCTTCTTTTTGCCTGCTTTTCCTTCCTCCCTTTCTTCTTTCTATTCTTGCTTCCTTCCTTCCTTCTTTCCTTCTTTCCCTCCTTCTTTCTTTCCTCCCTCCCTGCCTTCCTTCTTTCCTTTTCCCCCACCTTCTTCCCTTCCTTCTTTCCCTTTCTCCTTCCTTCCTTCCTTCCTTCCTTCTTTTCATCCTTCCTTCCTCCCTTCTTTCTTTCCTTCCTTCTTTCCCTTTCTCCTTCCTTCCCTCTTTCCTTCCTTCCTTCTTTCCTTCTTCCCTTCTTTCTTTGTTTCCTTCCTTCCCTTTTTTCTTTCCTTCCTTCCCCCTTCCTTCTTTCCTTCCTTATTTCCCTCCTCCTTCCCTTCTTTCTTTGTGTCCTTCCTTCCTTTCTTCGTTCCTTCCTTCTATCTTTCCTTCTTTCCTTCCTTCTTTCCCTTTTTCCTTCCTTCCTTCCTTCCTTCCTTCCTTCCTTCCTTCCTTCCTTCTTCCCTTCCTTCTTTCTATGTTTCCTTCTTTCCCTCCTCCTTCTTTCCCTCCTCCTTCCTTCCTTTTTTCTTTCCTTCCTTCCCCCTTCTTTCCTTCCTTCTTTCCTTCCTTCTATCTTTCCTTCTTTCCTTCTTTCTTTCCCTTTCTCCTTCCTTCCTTCCTTCCTTCCTTCTTCCCTTCCTTCTTTCTATGTTTCCTTCTTTCCTTCTTTCCCTCCTTCTTCTCTTCTTTCTTTGTTTCCTTCCTTCCTTTTTTCCCTTCCTTCCCCCTTCTTTCCTTCCTTCTTTCCTTCCTTCCTTCTATCTTTCCTTCTTTCCCTTTCTCCTTCCTTCCTTCCCTCTTTTTTTCCTTCCTTCTTTCCCTTTCTCCTTCCTTCCTTCCTTCTTTTTTCCCTTCCTTCTTTCCCTTTCTCCTTCCTTCCTTCCTTCCTTCTTTCCTTCTTCCCTTCCTTCTTCCCTTCTTTCTTTGTTTCCTTCCTTCCTTTTTTCTTTCCTTCCTTCCCTTCCTTCTTTCCTTCCTTCCTTCTTTCCTTCCTTCTATCTTTCCTTCTTTCCCTTTCTCCTTCCTTCCTTCCTTCCTTCCTTCCTTCCTTCCTTCCTTCTTACCTTCCTTCTTTCTATGTTTCCTTCTTTCCTTCTTTCCCTCCTTCTTCCCTTCTTTCTTTGTTTCCTTCCTTCCTTTTTTCCCTTCCTTCCCCCTTCTTTCCTTCTATCTTTCCTTCTTTCCTTCCTTCTTTCCCTTTCTCCTTCCTTCCTTCCTTCCTTCCTTCTTTTTTTCCTTCCTTCTTTCCCTTTCTCCTTCCTTCCTTCTTTCCTTCTTCCCTTCCTTCTTTCTATGTTTCCTTCTTTCCCTCCTTCTTCCCTTCTTTCTTTGTTTCCTTCCTTCCTTCCCCCTTTTTTCCTTCCTTCCTTCCTTCCTTCCTTCCTTCTATCTTTCTTTCCTTCCTTCCTGTCAGAGTGAGACCCTGGGGTCTATGCGCAGTGGAATGGAGGTTTCTAGATCACACAGACGCAAAACAAGACTCACTGCAGTTTTCAGTTTCAAAAATAACAAAGTTTACTTAGCACATCTCAAGACAGGTCTACTTCCAAGCGGGCTACATCATGAAGGCTACAAAGCACAGCACACAACAGCTTCCGGAACATCTGCTTATCTCATTCCTCTCTGGTTGGATCCTCCCTTTTTCTTCCCAGGCAGGAAAATTTGTTATCTAACTTCTGTCAAGGTCCTGACACTTCCTTCCTTCCTTCCTTCCTTCCTTCCTTCCTTCCTTCCTCTCCAACAATACACTCCGTCCCTAGCCACGGCCACTTTGCGATGGCACCATTGTGCGGTCTCTTCTTTCGATCCCGAATGTTCCTCTGACCCGTGTTCGACCTCTCCTCCCCGCGACCCCTTTGCTCGGATGGATCCTCGTAAAAGATAATTGCAAAGGAAGACGACCTGGAGACTTCCGTCCATCACAACCCATCCCTTCCCTGCAGCTGGCTCCGCTGGGATTCCCTTCTTTCCTTCCTTCCTTCATTCATTCTCTCTTCATGTCTTCCTCCCTCATTCAATTCCTTCCTTCCTTCCTTGTTTTCTCTCTCCCTCCTTCCCTCCTTCCTTCCCTCCTTCTTTTCTTCCTTTCCCTCTTTCTCCATTCCTCTCTTCCTGGCTTTCTTTCTTTCTTTCTTCCTCCCTCCCTCCCTTTTCTTTCTCCTTTTTTCCTTTCCCTCTTTCTCCCACCTCCTTCCCTCCCTCATTCCTTCTTCTTTTTCTCACCCTCTCTTTCCTTCCTTCCTTCCTTCCTTCCTTCCTTCCTTCCTTCTTTTCCCTCTTTCTCCCTCCTCCCTTCTTCTCTCCATCTCTTTTTTCCTTTTCTCTCTCCATTGTTGCCTCCTCCCTTCCCTCCTCCCTCCCTTTTCTCTCTCTCTCCTTCCTTCCTTCCTTCCTTCATTCCTCCCTCCTTCCTTCTTTCTCCCCTTCCCTGTCTTCCCCTCATTCCTTCATCCTTTTCTCTCTCCTTCCTTCCTTCCCTCCTTCCTTCCCTCCTTCTTTTCTTCCTTTCCCTCTTCCTCCATTCCTCTCTTCCTGGCTTTTTCTTTCTTTCTTCCTCCCTCCCTCCCTCCCTTTTCTTTCTCCTTTTTTTCCTTTCCCTCTTTCTCCCCACCTCCTTCCCTCCCTCATTCCTTCTTTCTTTTCTCACTCTCTCCTTCCTTCCTTCCTTCCTTCCTTCTTTTCCCTCTTTCTCCCTTCTCCCTTCTTCTCTCCATCTCTTTTTTCCTTTTCTCTCTCCATTGTTGCCTCCTCCCTTCCCTCCTCCCTCCCTTTTCTCTCTCTCTCCTTCCTTCCTTCCTCCCTCCTTCCTTCTTTCTCCCCCTCCCTGTCTTCCCCTCATTCCTTCATCCTTTTCTCTCTCCTTCCTTCCTTCCCTCCTTCCTTCCCTCCTTCTTTTCTTCCTTTCCCTCTTCCTCCATTCCTCTCTTCCTGGCTTTTTCTTTCTTTCTTTCTTCCTCCCTCCCTCCCTTTTCTTTCTCCTTTTTTCCTTTCCCTCTTTTTCCCACCTCCTTCCCTCCCTCATTCCTTCTTCCTTTTCTCACTCTCTTCTTCCTTCCTTCCTTCCTTCCTTCCTTCCTTCTTTTCCCTCTTTCTCCCTCCTCCCTTCTTCTCTCCATCTCTTTTTTCCTTTTCTCTCTCCATTGTTGCCTCCTCCCTTCCCTGCCCCCTCCCTTTTCTCTCTCTCTCCTTCCTTCCTTCATTCCTCCCTCCTTCCTTCTTTCTCCCCCTCCCTGTCTTCCTTCCTCATTCCTTCATCCTTTTCTCTCTCCTTCCTTCCTTCTTTCCTTCTTTTCCCTCTTTCTCCCTCCTCCCTTCTTCTCTCCATCTCTTTTTTCCTTTTCTCTCTCCATTGTTGCCTCCTCTCTTCCCTCCCCCCCTTTTCTCTCTCTCTCCTTCCTTCCTTCATTCCTCCCTCCTTCCTTCTTTCTCCCCCTCCCTGTCTTCCTTCCTCATTCCTTCATCCTTTTCTCTCTCTCTCCTTCCTTCCTTCTTTCCTTCTTTTCCCTCTTTCTCCCTCCTCCCTTCTTCTCTCCATCTCTTTTTTCTTTCTCTCTCTCCACCCTTCCATTCCTGCCTCCTTCCTTCCCTCTTTCTCCCTCCCTTTTCTCTCTCTCTCCTTCCTTCCTTCATTCCTCCCTCCCCCTTCTTTCTCCCCCTCCCTGTCTTCCTTCCTCATTCCTTCATCCTTTTCTCTCTCTCTCCTTCCTTCCTTCTTTCCTTCTTTTCCCTCTTTCTCCCTCCTCCCTTCTTCTCTCCATCCCTTTTTTCTTTCTCTCTCTCCATCCTTCCATTCCTGCCTCCTTCCTTCCCTCTTTCTCCCTCCTTCTCTTTTCTCTCTCTCTCCTTCCATCCATCCTTCCTTCCTTCCTTCCTTTCCCTCCTCTTCCTGTCTTACTCCTTCATTCCCTTTCTTTTTTCCTTCTCTCCTTCAATCCTTTCCTCTTTCCTTCTCCTCTCTCTCTCCCTCCGGTGCCGAAAAATATAGGTTGCTATGGCAATGCAATGTAGACACTCCACGAGTGCCGAGGCCGAGCGGCCCGTTATCTAACATTGGCCTTGTCTCCTTTCTGCCAATTAACCACATTTTTTAATTAACGAATGGGCGATTGGATTTGCATAGGGAGCTGCGCCGTAATCTCTCCTTCCGCCCTTTGCTGTCCGTCTTCCGAAGCCGCTTGCGGCGGATTTCTTTCTACTAGGAAGCCTCAATGTTGTGCCGAACGGGAGAAGAACGAAATGCCAGAGCTGCAGGGTCCCTCATTCCTTCTTCCTCTTCTCACTCTCTCCTTCCTTTCTTTCTTTCCTTCCCTCTCCATCCTTGCCTCCTTCCTTCCCTCCTCCCTCCCTTTTCTCTCTCTCTCTCCTTCCTTCCTTCCTTCTTTCCTTCTTTCCTTTCCCTTCTCTTCCTGTTCCGAACGGGAGAAGAACAAAATGCCAGAGCTGCAGGGTTCCTCATTCCTTCTTTCTTTTCTCATTCTCTCCTTCCTTCCATCCTTTTTTCTTTTCTTTCTTTCTTTCTTTCTTTCTTACTTTCTTTCTTCCTTTTCCTCTCCTTCCTACCTTCCTTCCTTCTTTCCTTTCCCTTCTCTTCCTGTCTTCCTCCCTCATTCTGTTTTTTTCTTCCTTCCTTCCCTCTTTCCCTCCCTCCATCTTTCTTTACTTTCCCCTTTTTCTCCATCCCTCCCTTTCTTTTCTCTCTCCTTCCTTCCCTCCTTCTTTTCCCTTTTTCTCTTTCCTCTCTTCCTCCCTTTTCCTCTCTTCATCCTTTCATCCTTGTCTTCTTCCTTCCCTCCTCCCTCCCTTTTTTCTCTCTCCTTCCTTCCTTTCCCTTCTCTTCCTGTCTTCCTCCCTCATTGTGTTTTCCTTCCTTCCTTCCTTCCCTCCCTCCTTCCCTCCCTCCATCTTTCTTTACTTTCCCTCTTTCTCCACCCCTCCCTTCCTGTCTCCTTGACTCTTTCATCCTCCTTCCTTCCCTTCCCTTCCTTTTCTCTCTCCTTCCTTCCCTCCTTTTCCCTCTTTCTCTTTCCTCTCTTCCTCCTTTTTTCTCTCTTCCTCCTTCCATCCTTGCCTCCTTCCTACCCTCCCTCCCTTTTCTCTCTCTCTCTACTTCCTTCCTTCCTTCCTTCCTTCTTTCCTTTCCCTTCTCTTCCCTGTCCTCCTCCCTCATTTCTTCTTCCTTTTCTCTCTCCTTCCTTCCAACCCTCCTCCTTTTTTCTCTCCTTCCGCCCTTTACGATCCACCTTCCGAAGCCGCCTGTTGCGGATTTCTTTCTACTAGGAAGCATCGATGTTGTGCCGAACGGGAGGAGAACGAAATGCCAGAGCTGCAGGGTCCCTCATTCCTTCTTTCTTTTCTCATTCTCATTCTTTCTTTCCCTCTCCATCCTTGCCTCCTTCCTTCCCTCCTCCCTCCCTCCTCTCTCTCTCTCTCCTTCCTTCCTTCCTTCTTTCCTTCTTTCCCTTCCCTTCTCTTCCTGTCTTCCTCCCTCATTCTGTTTTTCTTCCTTCCTTCCTTCCCTACCCTCCCTCCATCTTTCTTTACTTTCCCTCTTTCTCCACCCCTCCCTTCCTGTCTCCTTGACTCTTTCATCCTCCTTCCTTCCCTTCCCTTCCTTTTCTCTCTCCTTCCTTCCCTCCTTTTCCCTCTTTCTCTTTCCTCTCTTCCTCCTTTTTTCTCTCTTCCTCCTTCCATCCTTGCCTCCTTCCTTCCCTCCCTCCCTTTTCTCTCTCTCTCTACTTCCTTCCTTCCTTCCTTCTTTCCTTTCCCTTCTCTTCTCTTCCCTGTCCTCCTCACTCATTTCTTCTTCCTTTTCTCTCTTCTTCCTTCCCTCCTTTTCCCTCTTTCTCTTTCCTCTCTTCCTCCTTTTTTCTCTCTTCCTCCTTCCATCCTTGCCTCCTTCCTTCCCTCCCTCCCTTTTCTCTCTCTCTCTACTTCCTTCCTTCCTTCCTTCTTTCCTTCTTTCCTTTCCCTTCTCTTCCCTGTCCTCCTCCCTCATTTCTTCTTCCTTTTCTCTCTCCTTCCTTCCAACCCTTCTCCTTTTTTCTCTCCTTCCGCCCTTTGCGATCCACCTTCCGAAGCCGCCTGTTGCGGATTTCTTTCTACTAGGAAGCATCGATGTTGTGCCGAATGGGAGGAGAATGTAATGCCAGAGCTGCAGGGTCCCTCATTCCTTCTTTCTTTTCTCATTCTCACTTTCTCTCCGTCTCCATCCTTGCCTCCTTCCTTCCCTCCTCCCTCCCTCCTCTCTCTCCTTCCTTCCTTCCTTCCTTCCTTCCTTCCTTCTTTCCTTTCCCTTCTCTTCCTGTCTTCCTCCCTCATTCTGTTTTTTCTTCCTTCCTTCCTTCCTTCCTTCCCTCCCTCCTTCCCTCCCTCCATCTTTCTTTACTTTCCCCTTTCTCCATCCCTCCCTTCCTGTCTCCTTGACTCTTTCATCCTCCTTCCCTCCCTTCCTTTTTTCTCTCTCTCCCTCCTTCCTTCCTTCTTTCTTTATTTCCTTCTTTCCTTTCCCTTCTCTTCCTGTCTTCCTCCACTCTCTCCTTCCTTCCATCCTTTCTTCTTTTCTTTTCTTTTCTTTTCTTTCTTTCTTTCTTTCTTTCTTTCTTTCTTCCTCCTTCCTTTCCCTCTCCATTCTTGCCTCCTTCCCTCCCCCTCCCTTTTCTCTGTCTCCTTCCTTCCCTCCTTCCTTCCTTCCTTCCTTCCTTCCTTCCTTCTTTCCTTTCCCTTCTCTTCCTGTCTTCCTCCCTCGTTCTGTTTTTTCTTCCTTCCTTCCCTACCTCTACTTTTCTACTTTCCCCTCTTTCTCCATCCCTCCCTTCCTGTCTCCTTGACTCTTTCATCCTCCTTCTCTACCTTCCTTTTTTTCTCTCTCTCCTTCCTGCCTTCCTTCTTTCCTTCTTTCCTTCTTTCCTTTCCCTTCTCTTCCTGTCTTCCTCCACTCTCTCCTTCCTTCCATCCTTTCTTCTTTTCTTTCTTTCTTTCTTTCTTTCTTTCTTTCTTTTTTCTTCCTCCTTCCTTTCCCTTTCCATCCTTGCCTCCTTCCTTCCCTCCTCCCTCCAATTTCTCTCTCTCTCTCTCCTTCCTTCCTTCCTTCCTTCTTTCCTTTCCCTTCTCTTCCTGTCTTCCTCTGTTTTTTCTTCCTTCCTTCCCTACCTCCTTCCCTCCCTCCATCTTTCTTTACTTTCCCCTCTTTCTCCATCCCTCCCTTCCTGTCATCCTCCTTCCTTCCCTCCATTCCTTTTCTCTCTCCTTCCTTCCCTCCTTCTTTTCCCTCTTTCTCTTTCCCCTCTTTCCCTCCCTTTTCCTCTCTTCATCCTTCCATCCTTGCCTCCTTCCTTCCTTTCCCTCTTTCTCCCTTCTCCCTTCCCTGTCTTCCTCCCTCATTCCTTCTTCCTTTTCTCTCTCCTTCCTTAGAGTTCTGAAATTTTCACCACCAGTACTTTAGAACCATTGTTAGAGTTCCGAAATGTTCACCACCAGTACTTTAGAACCATTATTAGAATTCTGAAATTTTTACCACCAGTACTTTAGAACCAATATTAAAGTTCTGAAATTTTCACCGCCATTATTAGAGTTCTGAAATTTGCACCACCAGTACTTTAGAACCATTGTTAGAGTTCTGAAATTTTCACCATCACTACTTTAGAACCATTATTAGAGTTGTGAAATTTTCACCACCAGTACTTTAGAACCATTGTTAAAATTCTGAAATTTTCACCGCCATTATTAGAGTTCTGAAATTTGCACCACCAGTACTTTAGAACCATTGTTAGAGTTCTGAAATTTTCACCATCACTACTTTAGAACCATTATTAGAGTTGTGAAATTTTCACCACCAGTACTTTAGAACCATTGTTAAAATTCTGAAATTTTCACCGCCATTATTAGAGTTCTGAAATTTGCACCACCAGTACTTTAGAACCATTGTTAGAGTTCTGAAATTTTCACCATCACTACTTTAGAACCATTATTAGAGTTGTGAAATTTTCACCACCAGTACTTTAGAACCATTGTTAAAATTCTGAAATTTTCACCGCCATTATTAGAGTTCTGAAATTTGCACCACCAGTACTTTAGAACCATTGTTAGAGTTCTGAAATTTTCACCATCACTACTTTAGAACCATTATTAGAGTTGTGAAATTTTCACCACCAGTACTTTAGAACCATTGTTAAAATTCTGAAATTTTCACCGCCATTATTAGAGTTCTGAAATTTGCACCACCAGTACTTTAGAACCATTGTTAGAGTTGTGAAATTTTCACCACCAGTACTTTAAAACCATTGTTAGAGTTCTGAAATTTTCACCACCGGTACTTTAGAACCATTTAGAACCATGCATTGCCCAGGCCTAATAAAATATTATTAAATTAAAATATATAATAAGAATAAGAATGAATATATATATCTAAGCCGAAGAGCCGTCGTTGTCCGCAGACACCTCCAAGGTCATGTGACCAGCATGACTTTATTTTATTATTATTTATTAAATTATTATATTATTTATTAAATTATTATATTTTATTATTATTATTAAATAATAATAATAATAATAATAATAATAATAATGTGGTCAGCATAACTATATTATTTATTATTATTATTATTATTATTATTATTATTATTATTATTATTGCCTGAACCCGTGGTGTTGTGCTGGTTTCTCCGCAGCCGTCCAGTCCCTGCACACTCTGAATGACCAGATCTCGGACTTTGTGGTGGACAAGGCCAAGGTGCTCAGCGAAGACGAGGGCCAGGCCTTCCTCCCCGATGAGAAGGACACCCTCCAGAACTCCATGTCGCTCATGAGGGACCTCTTGACCGACGCCCAGGTAAGGCGGGGCGTCCCTTTTGTGAGCCTCAATGTTGGCTTCAAAAAGGCCAAGCGTTGAGGACTTCGCCGTCCAGTCAAGGCACCCAACAATACGCTTATGGGCAGAGTGGCATGGGCCAACTTGGGCCCTCCTGGTGTTTTGGACTTCAACTCCCACAATCCCTTCCTTCCCTCCTTCCTTTTCCCTCCTTCTTTCCTTCCTTCTTTTCCCCCTTCTTTCCCTCCTTCATTACTTTCTTTCTTTCCCTCCTTCTTCCCTTCCTTCCTTCCTTCCTTCCTTCTTTCTTTCCTTCCCCCTTCTTTTCCGCCTTCTTTTCTTCTTTCCGTCCTCCCTCCCTTCCTTCTTTCCCTCCTTCTTCCCTTCCTTTCTTCTTTGTTTCCTTTCCCCTTCTTTCCCTCCCTCCTTCCTCCCTCCCTCGATTCCTTCCCTCCTTCTTTCCCTCCTTCCCCCCTTCCTTTTTCCCTCCTTCTTCCCTTCCTTCCTTCCTTCCTTCCTTCCCATCCTTCCCCCTACTTTCCCTCTTTCTCTCCTTCCTTCTTTCCCTCCTTCTTTCCTTCCTTCTTTCCTCCCTCCCTTCCTTCTTTCCCTCCTTTTTCCTCTTCCCTTTTTCCTCCCTCCCTCCCTTCTTTCCCTCCTTCTTCCCTTCCTTCCATCCTTCTTTGTTTCCTTCCCCCTTCTTTCCCTCTTTCTTTCCTTCCTTCTTTCTGTCCTCCCTCCCTCCCTCCCTTCCTTTTTCCCCCCTTCTTCCCTTCCTTCCTTCTTTGTTTCCTTTCCCCTTCTTTCCTTCTTTCCCTCCCTCCTCCCTCCCTCCCTCGATTCCTTCCCTCCTTCCTTCCCTCCTTCCCCCCTTCCTTTTTCCCTCCTTCTTCCCTCCCTCCCTCCCTCCCTCCCTCCCTCCCTTCCTTCCTTCCTTCCTTCCTTCCTTCCTTCCTTCCTTCCTTCCCATCCTTCCCCCTACTTCCCCTCTTTCTCTCCTTCCTTCTTTCCCTCCTTCTGTCCTCCCTCCCTCCCTTCTTTCCCTCCTTTTTCCTCTTCCTTTTTTCCTCCCTCCCTCCCTCCCTTCCCTCCTTCTTCCCTTCCTTCCATCCTTCTTTGCTTCCTTCCCCCTTCTTTCCCTCTTTCTTTCCTTCCTTCTTTCTGTCCTCCCTCCCTCCCTCCCTTCCTTCTTTCCCCCCTTCTTCCCTTCCTTCCTTCTTTGTTTCCTTTCCCCTTCTTTCCTTCCCTCCCTCCCTCCTTCCTCCCTCCCTCGATTCCTTCCCTCCTTCCTTCCCTCCTTCCCCCCTTCCTTTTTCCCTCCTTCTTCCCTCCCTCCCTCCCTCCCTCCCTCCCTTCCTTCCTTCCTTCCTTCCTTCCTTCCTTCCTTCCCATCCTTCCCCCTACTTTCCCTCTTTCTCTCCTTCCTTCTTTCCCTCCTTCTTTCCTCCCTCCCTCCCTTCTTTCCCTCCTTTTTCCTCTTCCTTTTTTCCTCCCTCCCTCCCTTCTTTCCCTCCTTCTTCCCTTCCTTCCATCCTTCTTTGTTTCCTTCCCCCTTCTTTCCCTCTTTCTTTCCTTCCTTCTTTCTGTCCTCCCTCCCTCCCTTCCTTCTTTCCCCCCTTCTTCCCTTCCTTCCTTCTTTGTTTCCTTTCCCCTTCTTTCCTTCCCTCCCTCCCTCCTTCCTCCCTCCCTCGATTCCTTCCCTCCTTCCTTCCCTCCTTCCCCCCTTCCTTTTTCCCTCCTTCTTCCCTCCCTCCCTTCCTCCCTCCCTCCCTTCCTTCCTCCCTCCCTCCCTTCCTTCCTTCCTTCCTTCCTTCCCATCCTTCCCCCTACTTTCCCTCTTTCTCTCCTTCCTTCTTTCCCTCCTTCTTTCCTTCCTTCTTTCCTCCCTCCCTTCCTTCTTTCCCTCCTTTTTCCTCTTCCTTTTTTCCTCCCTCCCTCCCTTCTTTCCCTCCTTCTTCCCTTCCTTCCATCCTTCTTTGTTTCCTTCCCCCTTCTTTCCCTCTTTCTTTCCTTCCTTCTTTCTGTCCTCCCTCCCTCCCTTCCTTCTTTCCCCCCTTCTTCCCTTCCTTCCTTCTTTGTTTCCTTTCCCCTTCTTTCCTTCCCTCCCTCCCTCCTTCCTCCCTCCCTCGATTCCTTCCCTCCTTCCTTCCCTCCTTCCCCCCTTCCTTTTTCCCTCCTTCTTCCCTCCCTCCCTTCCTCCCTCCCTCCCTTCCTTCCTCCCTCCCTCCCTTCCTTCCTTCCTTCCTTCCTTCCCATCCTTCCCCCTACTTTCCCTCTTTCTCTCCTTCCTTCTTTCCCTCCTTCTTTCCTTCCTTCTTTCCTCCCTCCCTTCCTTCTTTCCCTCCTTTTTCCTCTTCCTTTTTTCCTCCCTCCCTCCCTTCTTTCCCTCCTTCTTCCCTTCCTTCCATCCTTCTTTGTTTCCTTCCCCCTTCTTTCCCTCTTTCTTTCCTTCCTTCTTTCTGTCCTCCCTCCCTCCCTTCCTTCTTTCCCCCTTCTTCCCTTCCTTCCTTCTTTGTTTCCTTTCCCCTTCTTTCCTTCCCTCCCTCCCTCCTTCCTCCCTCCCTCGATTCCTTCCCTCCTTCCTTCCCTCCTTCCCCCCTTCCTTTTTCCCTCCTTCTTCCCTCCCTCCCTCCCTTCCTTCCTTCCTTCCTTCCTTCCCATCCTTCCCCCTACTTTCCCTCTTTCTCTCCTTCCTTCTTTCCCTCCTTCTTTCCTTCCTTCTTTCCTCCCTCCCTTCCTTCTTTCCCTCCTTTTTCCTCTTCCTTTTTTCCTCCCTCCCTCCCTTCTTTCCCTCCTTCTTCCCTTCCTTCCATCCTTCTTTGTTTCCTTCCCCCTTCTTTCCCTGTTTCTTTCCTTCCTTCTTTCTGTCCTCCCTCCCTCCCTCCCTTTCTTCTTTCCCTCCTTCTTCCCTTCCTTCCTTCTTTGTTTCCTTCCCCCTACTTTCCCTCTTTCTTTCCTTCCTTCCTTTTTTCCTTTCTCCCTCCCTCCCTCCCTCCCTCCCTTCCTTCTTTCCCTCCTTCTTCCCTTCCTTCCTTCTTTCTTTCCTTCCCCCTTCTTTTCCGCCTTCTTTTCTTCTTTCCGTCCTCCCTCCCCTCCTTCTTTCCCTCCTTCTTCCCTTCCTTCCTTCTTTGTTTCCTTTCCCCTTCTTTCCTTCTTTCCCTCACTCCTTCCTCCCTCCCTCGATTCCTTCCCTCCTTCCTTCCCTCCTTCCCCCCTTCCTTTTTCCCTCCTTCTTCCCTTCCTTCCTTCCTTCCTTCCTTCCTTCCTTCCCATCCTTCCCCCTACTTTCCCTCTTTCTCTCCTTCCTTCTTTCCCTCCTTCTTTCCTTCCTTCTTTCCTCCCTCCCTCCCTTCTTTCCCTCCTTTTTCCTCTTCCTTTTTTCCTCCCTCCCTCCCTTCTTTCCCTCCTTTTTCCTCTTCCTTTTTTCCTTCCTCCCTCCCTTCCTTCTTTCCCTCCTTCTTCCCTTCCTTCCTTCTTTCTTTCCTTCCCCCTTCTTTTCCGCCTTCTTTTCTTCTTTCCATCCTCCCTCCCTTCCTTCTTTCCCTCCTTCTTCCCTTCCTTCCTTCTTTGTTTCCTTCCCCCTACTTTCCCTCTTTCTTTCCTTCCTTCCTTTTTTCCTTTCTCCCTCCCTCCCTCCCTTCCTCCCCCCCTTCCTTCTTTCCCTCCTTCTTCCCTTCCTTCCTTCTTTCTTTCCTTCCCCCTTCTTTTCCGCCTTCTTTTCTTCTTTCCGTCCTCCCTCCCCACCTTCTTTCCCCCCTTCTTCCCTTCCTTCCTTCTTTGTTTCCTTTCCCCTTCCTTCTTTCCCTCCCTCCTTCCTCCCTCCCTCAATTCCTTCCCTCCTTCCTTCCCTCCTTCCCCCCTTCCTTTTCCCCTTCTTCTTCCCTTCCTTCCTTCCTTCCTTCCTTCCCATCCTTCCCCCTACTTTCCCTCTTTCTCTCCTTCCTTCTTTCCCTCCTTCTTTCCTTCCTTCTTTCCTCCCTCCCTTCCTTCTTTCCCTCCTTTTTCCTCTTCCTTTTTTCCTCCCTCCCTCCCTTCTTTCCCTCCTTCTTCCCTTCCTTCCATCCTTCTTTGTTTCCTTCCCCCTTCTTTCCCTCTTTCTTTCCTTCCTTCTTTCTGTCCTCCCTCCCTCCCTCCCTTCCTTCTTTCCCTCCTTCTTCCCTTCCTTCCTTCTTTGTTTCCTTCCCCCTACTTTCCCTCTTTCTTTCCTTCCTTCCTTCTTTCCCTCCTTCTTTCCTTTATTCCTCCCTCCCTTCCTTCTTTGTTTCCTTCCCCCTTCTTTCCCTCTTTCTTTCCCTCTTTCTTTCCTTCCTTCTTTCCCTCCTTCCTCCCCATCTCCCTTCCTTCCTTCCTTCCTTCCTTCCTTCCTTCCTTCTTTCCCTCCTTCATCCCTTCCTTCCTTCTTTGTTTCCTTCCCCCTTTCCTTCCCTCTTTCTTTCCTTCCTTCCTTCTTTCCCTCTTTCCTTCCTACTTTCCCTCCTTCTTTCCTTCCTTCTTTGTTTCCTTTCTTCCTTTTCATTCCTTCTTTCTTTCCTTTTTCTCTCCCTTCTTTGTTTCCTTCCCCCTTCTTTCCGTCTTTCCTTCCTTACTTCTTTCACTCCTTCTTTCCTTCCTTCTTTCCTCCCTCACTTCTTTCCCTCCTTCTACACTTCCTTCTTTGTTTCCTTCACCTTCTTTCCCTCTTCCTTTCCTCCCTCCCCCTCCCTCCCTCCTTTCCTTCTTTCATTCCTTCTTTCTTTCCTTTTTTCCCTTTTTTCTTTCCTTCTTTCCTATCGGACAGGGACACGTGTGTGTATGTGTATTGCTTGGATGGCAATTGATCAGTCTGCCAACACACACATGGACAGAGTGTATGTATATATGTGTGTGTGTGTGTCTGTGTGTCTGTGTGTGTGTATATAAATAATTACTTGGCTGGTAGGGAATTCCAGCAAATCAATCAATCAATCAATCAAGAGCCGGCGTTGTCCATAGACACCTCCAAAGTCATGTGGCCAGCATGACTGCACGGAGCACCATTGCCTTCTCCTATTGATCTACTCACATTTGCATGTTTTCGAACTGCTAGGTTGGCAGGAGCTGGGCCTAACAGCAGGAGCTCACCCTGCTCCCTGGATTCGAACTGTCAACCTTTCGGTCAGCAAGTTCAGCAGCTCAGCGGTTTAATCCTGCACTCGCAGAGCTCAGACGGTGTTGTATTTCAGTGTCAGTGTTGACATCTGTAGACAGTCCACGTCTCGGAGGCGTAGAGCAGGGTTGGGAGGGGAATAGCTTTATAAACAAGCCCCTTGGTCTCCCTACGGATGTCCCAGTCCTCAAACACTCTCTGCTTCATTCGGAAAAGTGCTGCACTTGCAGAGCTCAGGTGGTGTTGAATTTCAGTGTCAGTGTTAACGTCTGTAGACAGTCCACGTTTCGCAGGTGTTGGGTTGGGAGGACAATGGCTTTATAAACAAGCCCCTTGGTCTCCCTACGGATGTCCCGGTCCTCAAACACTCTCTGCTTCATTCGGGAAAATGCTGCACTCACAGAGGTCAGGCGGTGTTGTATTTTAGTGTCAGTGTTGACATCTGTAGACAGTCCACGTTTCGCAGGCGTATAGCAGGGCTGGGAGGGCAATGGCTTTATAAACAAGCCCCTTGGTCTCCCTACGGATGTCCCGCTCCTCAAACACTCTCTGCTTCATTCAGAAAAATGCTGCACTCACAGAGGTCAGGCGGTGTTGTATTTTAGTGTCAGTGTTGACATCTGTAGACAGTCCATGTTTTGCAGGCGTAGAGCAGGATTGGGAGGGGAATAGCTTTATAAACAAGCCCCTTGGTCTACCTACGGATGTCCTGCTCCTCAAACACTCTCTGCTTCATGCAGAAAATTTTCAGTGTCAATGTTGACATCTGTAGACAGTCCATGTTTCGCAGGCGTAAAGCAGGGTTGGGAGGACAATAGCTCTATGAACAAGCACCTTGGTCTCCCTACGGATGTCCCGCTCCTCAAACACCCTCTGCTTCATTTGGAAAAATGCTGCACTCGCAGAGCTCAGGCGGTGTTGTATTTCGGTGTCAATGTTGACGTCTGTAGACAGTCCATGTCTCGGAGGCGTAGAGCAGGATTGGGAGGACAATAGCTTTATAGACAAGCACCTTGGTCTCCCTACGGATGTCCCGCTCCTCAAACACTCTCTGCTTCATGCAGAAAAATGCTGCACTCGCAGAGCTCAGGCGGTGTTGTATTTCGGTGTCAATGTTGACATCTGTAGACAGTCCACGTTTCGCAGGCGTAGAGCAGGATTGGGAGGGAAATAGCTTTATAAACAAGCCCCTTGGTCTCCCTACGGATGTCCCGCTCCTCAAACACTCTCTGCTTCATGCAGAAAAATTTCAGTGTCAATGTTGACATCTGTAGACAGTCCACGTTTCGCAGGCGTATAGCAGGGTTGGGAGGGGAATAGCTTTATAAACAAGCCCCTTGGTCTCCCTACGGATGTCCCGCTCCTCAAACACTCTCTCCTTCATGCAGAAAATTTTCAGTGTCAGTTGACATCTGTAGACAGTCCACGTTTCGCAGGCGTATAGCAGGGTTGGGAGGGCAATGGCTTTATAAACAAGCACCTTGGTATCCCTACGGATGTCCCGCTCCTCAAACACTCTCTGCTTCATGCAGAAAAATGCTGCACTCACAGAGCTCAGGCTGTATTGTATTTCAGTGACAATGTTGACATCTGTAGACAGTCCACGTTTCGCAGGCGTAGAGCAGGATTGGGAGGGGAATAGCTTTATAAACAAGCCCCTTGGTCTACCTACGGATGTCCCGCTCCTCAAACACTCTCTGCTTCATGCAGAAAATTTTCAGTGTCAATGTTGACATCTGTAGACAGTCCACGTTTCACAGGCATATAGCAGGGTTGGGAGGACAATAGCTCTATAAACAAGCACCTTGGTATCTCTACGGATGTCAAACACTCTCTGCTTCATTAGGAAAAAAACTGCACTCACAGAGCTCAGGTGGTGTTGTATTTCAGTGTCAGTGTTGACGTCTGTAGACAGTCCACGTCTCTAATGTAGTCCTAATAATTTTCTACCTTCTTCCACCTAAATATTATTAATATATGAACATTTTTTGGGCCTCCGCAAGAGACTTTTGCCCCAGATGGTGGAATGAAGGCGGTTTGAGCTGCTCCTGGGAGTTGTAGTTTTGCAATGTCTGTCGGCCTTTCCGGCCAAAGTGGTGTCAAACTGCATCTGTTCTTCAGTGGAGATGCCGCCCCTACCTCGGAGTTTATCTCCGGCTGGGAATTCATCAGATTGGCCAGCCTCCTGCCTTGTTTGCCCAGGCGTCTCATCCATCAAAGCCAGGGATTGAGCCAGAACCGCTTTCACTGCCACGACTCAATGCGATGGACTCCTGGGAGTTGTAGTTTACTCATTCTATGGACTCCTGGGAGTTGTAGTTGGCCTACTCAATGTTATGGGCTCCTGGGAGTTGTAGTTTGCTCATTCTATGGACTCCTGAGAGTTGTAGTTGGCCTACTCAGTGTTATGGGCTCCTGGGAGTTGTAGTTTGCCCATTCTATGGACTCCTGGGAGTTGTAGTTGGCCTACTCAATGTTATGGGCTCCTGGGAGTTGTAGTTTGCTCATTCTATGGACTCCTGGGAGTTGTAGTTGGCCTACTCAATGTTATGGGCTTTTTGGAGTTGTAGTTTACTCATTTTATGGACTCCTGGGAGTTGTAGTTTGCTCAATGTGATGGATTCCTGAGAGTTGTAGTTATTCTATGGACTCCTGGGAGTTGTAGTTGGCTCAATGCTATAGATTCCTGGGTGTTGGCCTGTTCAATGCTATGGGCACCTGAGAGTTGTAGTTTGCTCAATGCGATAGACTCCTGGGAGTTGTAGTTTGCTCATTCTATGGACTCCAGGGAGGTGTAGTTGGCCTGGGAGTTGTAGTTTACTCATTTTATGAACTCCTCGGAGTTGTAGTTTGCTCAATGTGATGGATTCCTGAGAGTTGTAGTTATCTCATTCTATGCACTCCTGGGAGTTGTAGTTGGCTCGATGCTATAGATTCTGGGAGTTGGCCTGCTCAATGCTATGGACTCTTGGGAGCTGAAGTTTTCTCATTCTATGGACTCCTGGGAGTTGATCTTTGCTCAGTCTATGGACTCCTGGGAATTGTAGCTGGCCTGCTCAATGCGATGGATACCTGGGAGTTGTAGTTGGCCTTCTCAATGCGATGGACACCTGGGAGTTGTAGTTTGCTCAGTGCTATGAACTCCTGGGAATACTCATTGGGATGGACTTCTGGGAGTTGTAGTTGGCTTCCTCAATGCGATGGACTCCTGGGAGTTGTAGTTTGCTCAGTCTATGGACTCCTGAGAGTTGTAGTTGGCCTACTCAATGTTATGGGCTCCTGGGAGTTGTAGTTTACTCATTCTATGGACTCCTGGGAGCTGTAGTCGGCCTACTCAATGTTATGGGCTCCTGGGAGTTGTAGTTTACTCATTTTATGTTATGAAGCTTCAGAGATTCGGATTAAGAAACGAAACTCGACCCCTCCGAATATTTTAAAAATTCCTAAAAATCAGTGGATGATCGAAATGTCCTGAAATTTGGCGGGCTTAAAGTCATAAATGTTGCCTACAAGTGTGCCAAGCTTCATCCTGATAGCTTTAAAAATGACAGTGAAACGAGTCTCAAAATGGAACAAATCTTAACGAAACAGTTACGAAGCTTTGGAGATTCGGATCAAGAAACGAAACTGGACTACTCCGAATCTTTTAAAAATCCCTAAAAATCAGTGGATGGCCGAAATGTCCTGAAACTTGGCAGGCTTAAAGTCGTAAACGTTGCCTACAAGCATGCCAAGTTTCATCCTGATAGCTTTAAAAATGACAGCGAAACGAGTCTCAAAATGGAACAAATCTTAATGAAACAGTTACGAAGCTTTGGAGATTCGGATAAAGAAACGAAACCGGACTCCTCCGAATCTTTTAAAAATCCCTAAAAATCAGTAGATGATCGAAATGTCCTGAAATTTGGCAGGCTGAAAGTCATAAATGTTGCCTACAAGTGTGTCAAGTTTCATCCCGATAGCCATAAAAATGACAGAGAAACGAGTCTCACAAATGGAACTAATCTTAACGAAACAATTACGAAGCTTTGGAGATTCGGATTAAGGAACGAAACCAGACCCCTCCGAATCTTTTAAAAATCCCTAAAAATAAGTGGATGACCGAAATGTCCTGAAACTTGGCAGGCTGAAAGTCATAAATGTTGCCTACAAGTGTGCCAAGTTTCATCCTGATAGCTTTAAAAATGACGGAGAAACGAGTCTCAAAATAGAACAAATATTAACGAAACAATTATGAAGCATCGGAAATTCGGATTAAGAAACGAAACCGGACCCCTCTGAATCTTTTAAAAATCCCTAAAAATCAGTGGATGACCGAAATGTCCTGAAACTTGGCAGGCTTAAAGTCGTACATGTTGCCTACAAGTGTGCCAAGTTTCATCCTGATAGCTTTAAAAATGACAAAGAACCGAGTCTCAAAATGGAACAAATCTTAACGAAACAGTTACGAAGCTTCGGAGATTCGGATCAAGAAATGAAACCGGTCTCCTCCGAATCTTTTAAAAATCCCTAAAAATCAGTGGATGACCGAAATGTCCTGAAACTTGGCAGGCTTAAGGCCGTAACTGTTTCCTACGAGTGTGCCAGGTTTCATCCTGATAGTTGTACAAATGGCTGAGAAACGAGCCTCAGAATGGAACTAATCTTAACAAAACTCTTACGAAACTTTTGATTTGGATTACAAAACAAAAAGGGACCTCCTCCTAATGCTTAAATAATTCCTAAAAATCAGTAGGTGAAATTAATCTTTCTGAAACTTGGCAGGCTTAATACCACAACTGTTTCCTACGAGTGTGCCAGGTTTTATCCTGATAGGTGTAAAAACGACAGAGAAACGAGCCTCGAAATTGAACTAAGCTTCGGAGATTCGAATTGAACTATGCTTCGGAGATTCGGATTAAGAAACAAAACTGGACCCCTTTGAATCTTTTAAAAATCCCTAAACATCAGTGGATGACTGAAATGTTCTGAAACATTTATGGCAGGCATAAAGTCATCAATGTTGCCTACAAGTGTGCCAAGTTTCATCCGGATAGCTTTAAAAATGACAGAGAAACGAGTCTCAAAATGGAACAAAACGAAACAGTTACGAAGCTTTGGAGATTCGGATTAAGAAACGAAACTGGACTTCTCTGAATCTTTTAAAAATCCCTAAAAATCAGTGGATGACCGAAATGTCCTAAAACTTGGCAGGCTTAAAGTCGTAAATGTTGCCTACAAGTGTGCCATGTTTCATCCTGATAGCTTTAAAAATGACAGCGAAACGAGTCTCAAAATAGAACAAATCTTAACGAAACAGTTACGAAGATTTGGATTAAGGGACGAAACTGGATCCCTCCGAATCTTTTAAAAATTCCTAAAAATCAATGGATGAAACTTGGCAAGCTTAAAGTCGTAAATGTTGCCTACAAGTGTGCCAAGTTTCATCCTGATAGCTTTAAAAATGACAGAAAAAATGAGCCTCAAAATGGAACGTAACGAAACAGTTACGAAGCTTCGGAGATTCGGATTAAGAAACGAAACTGGACCCTTCCGAATCTTTTAAAAATCCCTAAAAATCAGTAGATGACCGGAATGTCCTGAAACTTGGCAGGCATAAAGTCGTAATTGTTGCCTACAAGTGTGCCAAGTTTCATCCCGATAGCCATAAAAATGACAGAGAAACGAGTCTCACAAAAGGAACCAATCTTAACGAAAAAATTACGAACCTCGAAGATTACGATACGATACAGGACTCTTCCGAACCTTTACGAATCGAAGCGCGAGCCATCCGAATCTCTGAAACGTATTACTAATTGGATTTCAATCACATTGCACACTTCTAATAGCTAACTACTTGGAACTGCCGGTGTAACCAACTACTTTCCAGCGGAATTCCCTGAGCGCTGCATTATCCTTATGTTACCTTTCCTTCCCATTGAGAAGTTTTGGCCTTTTACTACGAGGCGCAAATCTGTATGGTTTTCCCCTCGCTGTACAAAAAATTGCAGCCTTGCACCATATAATTTGCAGAATGCGATAGAACGGCGGGATTATTTCACCAACCGAAAGTGAGTAAAAAGAGAGATATTCGATTTCAAGGACGGCAGAGAAAAATATATACGGGGAAGAGGAGGCTTCGGCTGCAATCTATACATCTATATATCTATATCTAGCTAGCTCTCTTAGCCAAAGTCTATGTGTCTGTTTGTTTGTAAAACAAAGGCTGTTGCTAGGTGAAGTGGCCTTCTGTGATGTCACTGGATTGGCTGTTGCTAGGTGAAGTGGCCTTCTGTGATGTCACTGGATTGGCTGTTGCTAGGTGAAGTGGCCTTCTGTGATGTCACTGGATTGGCTGTTGCTAGGTGAAGTGGCCTTCTGTGATGTCACTGGATTGGCTGTTGCTAGGTGAAGTGGCCCTCTACAATGTCACTGGGTTGGCTGTTGCTAGGTGAAGTGGCCTTCTGTGATGTCACTGGATTGGCTGTTGCTAGGTGATGTCACTGAATTGGCTGTTGCTAGGTGATTTCACTGAATTGACTGTTGCTAGGTGAAGTGGCCCTCTACAATGTCACTGGATTGGCTGTTGCTAGGTGAAGTGGCCTTCTGTGATGTCACTGGATTGGCTGTTGCTAGGTGAAGTGGCCTTCTGTGATGTCACTGGATTGGCTGTTGCTAGGTGAAGTGGCCTTCTGTGATGTCACTGGATTGGCTGTTGCTAGGTGAAGTGGCCCTCTACAATGTCACTGGGTTGGCTGTTGCTAGGTGAAGTGGCCTTCTGTGATGTCACTGGATTGGCTGTTGCTAGGTGATGTCACTGAATTGGCTGTTGCTAGGTGATTTCACTGAATTGACTGTTGCTAGGTGAAGTGGCCCTCTACAATGTCACTGGATTGGCTGTTGCTAGGTGATTTCACTGAATTGACTGTTGCTAGGTGAAGTGGCCCTCTACAATGTCACTGGATTGGCTGTTGCTAGGTGAAGTGGTCTTCTGCGATGTCACTGGGTTGGCTGTTACTAGGTGAAGTGGCCTTCTGTGATGTCACTGGATTGGCTGTTGCTAGGTGATTTCACTGAATTGACTGTTGCTAGTTGAAGTGGCCCTCTACAATGTCACTGGATTGGCTGTTGCTAGTTGAAGTGGCCTTCTGTGATGTCGCTGGATTGGCTGTTGCTAGGGCAAGTGGCCTTCTGTGATGTCGCTGGATTGACTGTTGCTAGGTGATTTCACTGAATTGACTGTTGCTAGGTGAAGTGGCCCTCTACAATGTCACTGGATTGGCTGTTGCTAGGTGAAGTGGCCTTCTGTGATGTCGCTGGATTGGCTGTTGCTAGGGCAAGTGACCTTCTGTGATGTCGCTGGATTGACTGTTGCTAGGTGATTTCACTGAATTGACTGTTGCTAGGTGAAGTGGCCCTCTACAATGTCACTGGATTGGCTGTTGCTAGGTGAAGTGGCCTTCTGTGATGTCGCTGGATTGGCTGTTGCTAGGGCAAGTGGCCTTCTGTGATGTCGCTGGATTGACTGTTGCTAGGTGATTTCACTGAATTGACTGTTGCTAGGTGAAGTGGCCCTCTACAATGTCACTGGATTGGCTGTTGCTAGGTGAAGTGGTCTTCTGCGATGTCACTGGGTTGGCTGTTGCTAGGGCAAGTGGCCTTCTGTGATGTCACTGGATTGGCTGTTGCTAGGTGATTTCACTGAATTGGCTGTTCCTAGGTGAAGTGGCCCTCTACAATGTCACTGGATTGGCTGTTGCTAGGTGAAGTGGCCTTCTGTGATGTCACTGGATTGGCTGTTGCTAGGGCAAGTGACCTTCTGTGATGTCGCTGGATTGACTGTTGCTAGGTGATTTCACTGAATTGGCTGTTGCTAGGTGAACTGGCCTTTGCTGTCACTGGATTGGCTGTTGCTAGGTGATTTCACTGAATTGGCTGTTCCTAGGTGAAGTGGCCCTCTACAATGTCACTGGATTGGCTGTTGCTAGGTGAAGTGGCCTTCTGTGCTGTCACTGGATTGGCTGTTGCTAGGGCAAGTGACCTTCTGTGATGTCGCTGGATTGACTGTTGCTAGGTGATTTCACTGAATTGACTGTTGCTAGGTGAAGTGGCCCTCTACAATGTCACTGGATTGGCTGTTGCTAGGTGAAGTGGTCTTCTGCGATGTCACTGGGTTGGCTGTTGCTAGGGCAAGTGGCCTTCTGTGATGTCACTGGATTGGCTGTTGCTAGGTGATTTCACTGAATTGGCTGTTCCTAGGTGAAGTGGCCCTCTACAATGTCACTGGATTGGCTGTTGCTAGGTGAAGTGGCCTTCTGTGATGTCACTGGATTGGCTGTTGCTAGGTGAAGTGGCCTTCTGTGATGTCACTGGATTGACTGTTGCTAGGTGATTTCACTGGATTGGCTGTTGCTAGGTGAAGTGGTCTTCTGCGATGTCACTGGGTTGGCTGTTACTAGGTGAAGTGGCCTTCTGTGATGTCACTGGATTGGCTGTTGCTAGGTGATTTCACTGAATTGACTGTTGCTAGTTGAAGTGGCCCTCTACAATGTCACTGGATTGGCTGTTGCTAGTTGAAGTGGCCTTCTGTGATGTCGCTGGATTGGCTGTTGCTAGGGCAAGTGGCCTTCTGTGATGTCGCTGGATTGACTGTTGCTAGGTGATTTCACTGAATTGACTGTTGCTAGGTGAAGTGGCCCTCTACAATGTCACTGGATTGGCTGTTGCTAGGTGAAGTGGCCTTCTGTGATGTCGCTGGATTGGCTGTTGCTAGGGCAAGTGACCTTCTGTGATGTCGCTGGATTGACTGTTGCTAGGTGATTTCACTGAATTGACTGTTGCTAGGTGAAGTGGCCCTCTACAATGTCACTGGATTGGCTGTTGCTAGGTGAAGTGGCCTTCTGTGATGTCGCTGGATTGGCTGTTGCTAGGGCAAGTGGCCTTCTGTGATGTCGCTGGATTGACTGTTGCTAGGTGATTTCACTGAATTGACTGTTGCTAGGTGAAGTGGCCCTCTACAATGTCACTGGATTGGCTGTTGCTAGGTGAAGTGGTCTTCTGCGATGTCACTGGGTTGGCTGTTGCTAGGGCAAGTGGCCTTCTGTGATGTCACTGGATTGGCTGTTGCTAGGTGATTTCACTGAATTGGCTGTTCCTAGGTGAAGTGGCCCTCTACAATGTCACTGGATTGGCTGTTGCTAGGTGAAGTGGCCTTCTGTGATGTCACTGGATTGGCTGTTGCTAGGGCAAGTGACCTTCTGTGATGTCGCTGGATTGACTGTTGCTAGGTGATTTCACTGAATTGGCTGTTGCTAGGTGAACTGGCCTTTGCTGTCACTGGATTGGCTGTTGCTAGGTGATTTCACTGAATTGGCTGTTCCTAGGTGAAGTGGCCCTCTACAATGTCACTGGATTGGCTGTTGCTAGGTGAAGTGGCCTTCTGTGCTGTCACTGGATTGGCTGTTGCTAGGGCAAGTGACCTTCTGTGATGTCGCTGGATTGACTGTTGCTAGGTGATTTCACTGAATTGACTGTTGCTAGGTGAAGTGGCCCTCTACAATGTCACTGGATTGGCTGTTGCTAGGTGAAGTGGTCTTCTGCGATGTCACTGGGTTGGCTGTTGCTAGGGCAAGTGGCCTTCTGTGATGTCACTGGATTGGCTGTTGCTAGGTGATTTCACTGAATTGGCTGTTCCTAGGTGAAGTGGCCCTCTACAATGTCACTGGATTGGCTGTTGCTAGGTGAAGTGGCCTTCTGTGATGTCACTGGATTGGCTGTTGCTAGGTGAAGTGGCCTTCTGTGATGTCACTGGATTGGCTGTTGCTAGGTGATTTCACTGAATTGGCTGTTGCTAGGTGAACTGGCCTTTGCTGTCACTGGATTGGCTGTTGCTAGGTGATTTCACTGAATTGGCTGTTGCTAGGTGAAGTGGCCTAGCAACAGCCAATCCAGCGACATCACAGAAGGGCACTTCACCTAGCAACAGCCAATTCAGTGAAATCACGTAGCAACAGCCAATCCAGTGACACCACAGAAGGGCACTTCACCTAGCAACAATCAATTCAAGAACAACAACAACAACAACAAGTGGCCATGCTTTGAGAAGACCTCATATAAGGCCACTTCACCGGGCAACAGCCAATTCAGTGACATCACAGAAGGCCACTTCACCTAGCAACAGCCAATTCAGTGAAATCGCCTAGCAACAACCAATCCAGTGGCCTTCTGTGATGTCACTGGATTGGTTGTTGCTAGGTGATTTCACTGAATTGGCTGTTGCTAGGTGAAGTGGCCTTATATGAGGTCTTCCAAAGCATGGCCACTTGTTGTTGTTGTTGTTGTGGTTGTTGGTGGAGGAGGACATACTTTGGGACATTGCATTGCTATTTGACTGAACGTATCGCTTTATTCGACGAAGCCGTAGGCCGCCTCAACTTCGAACCTCCCCAAAAGGCACCAGTTTCTCCATCCCATTAAAAACCAGTACGGCAGGCTTTTCTCCTTCCCAACGAGCCGCGCAAGTGGATTTGTTTCCTTCCCCGAGACGATCTGTCTCCCACAATGGCACCAAACAGCTGCTCCTGCGAAGCAAACGCTGATCGAAACAGACATAAACAGAAACATTCATTTCTATGGAAACCGGCGTTGCGAGAGGAGCGGCACACCGGCGAGTGGGTTTGCGTTTTATCTGCCAGAGATGCCTCGGAGGGCTGTTGCGGCATTGCGAGGCTTTGGCGTGGTTCGGAGAATTGCCAATAAGTCACTAGGTAATTTTCAATGGTAAGCAAACACTATTTTACCGCCCCCCCCGCTCCCCAACCAATCACTGATATAGATTTTCTGTTCGTCGTGGGAGTTCTGTGTGCCATATTTGGTTCAATTCCATCATTGGTGGAGTTCAGAATGCTCTTTGATTGTAGGTGAACTATACATCCCAGTATGTCATATGTCAAAAGTCTATTTTCCCCCAAGAGCGCCTCAAGAGCGCCCCTGGGCAACATCAACTCGACCGCGAAGGCTTACTTTGCGTAATGGCTTCGCCGCCCCTGGGGTATGCAAGCCAATTCCATCATTGGTGGAGTTCAGAATGCTCTTTGAGTGTAGGTGAACTATACATCCCAGTAACTACAACTCGCATATGTCAAGGTCTATTTTCCCCCAAGAGCTCCCCTGGGCAACATCAAGTCTACCGCGATGGCTTACTTTGCATAATGGGTGCGCCGCCCCTGGGTATGCAAGCCAATTCCATCATTGGTGGAGCTCAGAATGCTCTTTGAGTGTAGGTGAACTATACATCCCAGTAACTACAACTCGCATATGTCAAGGTCTATTTTCCCCCAAGAGCTCCCCTGGGCAACATCAAGTCTACCACGATGGCTTACTTTGCATAATGGGTTCGCCGCCCCTGGGGATGCAAGCCAATTCCATCATTGGTGGAGTTCAGAATGCTCTTTGATTGTAGGTGAACTATACATCCCAGTAACTACAACTCGCATATGTCAAAAGTCTATTTTCCCCCAAGAGCGCCTCAAGAGCGCCCCTGGCAAAATCAACTCTACCGCGAATGCTTACTTTGCGTATGGGTTGAGCCGCCCCTGGTCACAAGTAATTGCGGCAAGGAGCCATCGAGCATCTTCCTCGCCTCCAATATTTCACGGATGGAGATAAGATACCATAGTTGGAAGGGACCTCCAAAGGACATCTAGTAGGCTTCATCACACATAGTCAACAGCTATTCTTCACAATGTTTACATGGATAGCATACTCTTTTTCTTCCAATGAGGAGCCATCGAGTATCTTCCTCACCTCCAATATTCCACGGATGGAAGAGACCTCCAAAGGACATCTAGTAGGCTTCCACGGATGGAAGGGACCTCCAAAGGACATCTAGTAGGCTTCCACGGATGGAAGGGACCTCCAAAGGACATCTAGTAGGCTTCCACGGATGGGACCTCCAAAGGACATCTAGTAGGCTTCCACGGATGGAAGGGACCTCCAAAGGACATCTAGTAGGCTTCCACGGATGGAAGGGACTTCCAAAGGACATCTAGTAGGCTTCCACGGATGGAAGGGACCTCCAAAGGACATCTAGTAGGCTTCCACGGATGGAAGGGACCTCCAAAGGACATCTAGTAGGCTTCCACGGATGGAAGGGACCTCCAAAGGACATCTAGTAGGCTTCCACGGATGGGACCTCCAAAGGACATCTAGTAGGCTTCCACAGATGGAAGGGACCTCCAAAGGACATCTAGTAGGTTTCCACGGATGGAAGGGACCTCCAAAGGACATCTAGTAGGCTTCCACGGATGGAAGGGACCTCCAAAGGACATCTAGTAGGCTTCCACAGATGGAAGAGACCTCCAAAGGACATCTAGTAGGCTTCCACGGATGGAAGGGACCTCCAAAGGACATCTAGTAGGCTTCCACGGATGGAAGGGACCTCCAAAGGACATCTAGTAGGCTTCCACGGATGGAAGGGACCTCCAAAGGACATCTAGTAGGCTTCCACGGATGGAAGGGACCTCCAAAGGACATCTAGTAGGCTTCCACCGATGGAAGGGACCTCCAAAGGACATCTAGTAGGCTTCCACGGATGGAAGGGACCTCCAAAGGACATCTAGTAGGCTTCCACGGATGGAAGGGACCTCCAAAGGACATCTAGTAGGCTTCCACGGATGGAAGGGACCTCCAAAGGACATCTAGTAGGCTTCCACGGATGGAAGGGACCTCCAAAGGACATCTAGTAGGCTTCCACGGATGGAAGGGACCTCCAAAGGACATCTAGTAGGTTTCCACGGATGGAAGGGACCTCCAAAGGACATCTAGTAGGCTTCCACGGATGGAAGGGACCTCCAAAGGACATCTAGTAGGCTTCCACAGATGGAAGAGACCTCCAAAGGACATCTAGTAGGCTTCCACGGATGGAAGGGACCTCCAAAGGACATCTAGTAGGCTTCCACGGATGGAAGGGACCTCCAATGGACATCTAGTAGGCTTCCACGGATGGAAGGGACCTCCAAAGGACATCTAGTAGGCTTCCACGGATGGAAGGGACCTCCAAAGGACATCTAGTAGGCTTCCACCGATGGAAGGGACCTCCAAAGGACATCTAGTAGGCTTCCACGGATGGAAGGGACCTCCAAAGGACATCTAGTAGGCTTCCACGGATGGAAGGGACCTCCAAAGGACATCTAGTAGGCTTCCACGGATGGAAGGGACCTCCAAAGGACATCTAGTAGGCTTCCACGGATGGAAGGGACCTCCAAAGGATATCTAGTAGGCTTCCACGGATGGAAGGGACCTCTAGTAGGCTTCATCACACATAGTCAACAGCTATTCTTCACAATGTTTACATGGATAGCACACTCTTTTTCTTCCAACGAGGAGCCATCGAGTATCTTCCTCACCTCCAATATTTCACGGATGGAGATAGGATACCATAGTTGGAAGGGACCTCCAAACGACATCTAGTCCAACCACCATCCAAACACTTCGACAGATGGCCTTCCTGCTTCTGCATGAGGAGCCTCCAGAGAAGTGGACTCCATCACGCCATCTGGAGGAGCCATCAAGCATCATCCTTGCCTCCAATATAGGATACCATAGTTGGAAGGGATCTCCAAAGGACATCTAGTCCAACCACCATCCAAGCACTCCAACAGATGGGCATCCCACTTCTCCATGAAAAGCCTCCAGAGAAGTAGGCTTCATCACACATAGTCCACTCTTCAACTGCTATTCCTCACGATGTTTACATGGAGAGCATACTCTTTTCCTTCCACTGAGGAGCCATTGAGCTTCTTCCTCACCTCCAATATTTCATGGATGGAGATAGGATACCATAGTTCCGTGGACACAGATACTAAAAGACAAGGGAGTTACAGATGGATGGGAGTTTCTCAAGAGTGAAATACTCAAGGCGCAATTGCAAACCGTGCCAACAAAGAGAAAAAATAGGACAAGTGCAAAGAAGCCAGAATGGATGTCCAAAGAACTTCTAACTGTGCTAAGACACAAAAGAGACATGCACAAGAAGTGGAAAAAGGGAGAAATCACCAAAGAAGAATTCAAACAAATAGCCAACACCTGTAGGGAAAAGGTCCGCAAGGCTAAAGCACAAAACGAGCTCACGCTTGCCAGGGACATTAAAAAACCATAGTTGGGAGGGACCTCCAAAGGACATCTAGTCCAATCACCATCCAAGCACTCCTGCTTCTCCATGAAAAGCCTCCAGAGAAGTAGATTTCATCATGGATAGTCCACTCTTAAACAGCAATCAGTGACTAACACGGGTAACGCACCTGGACCAAACATGGCACACATAATCCTCATGACCCCCTTTACATCCTGGTGCTGTTTGGGGGAGGTAGACCACGAATTATGGGATTTGTAGTACTTTCAAACAGTTTGGTTCCCACGGACCACTGTGGCCCCCAACAAAGACCGATAAAGACCAAACTTGGCACACGGAGCCCCCATGACCCACTCTACATCCTACTGTGATTTGGAGGAGGGCAGACCATGGATGATGGGACTTGAAGTACCTTCACTCACTTCCCGAGGCCGCTGTGAACCTCATTCCAATGACTGATCAAGACCAAACTTCGCACACAGAGCCCCCATGACCTACTCTACACCCAACTGTGGTTTGGAGGATGGCAGACCATGGAGGATGGGACTTGAAGTACCTCCACTCACTTCCCGAGACCACTACGACCCTTATCCAATGACTGATCAAGACCAAACTTGGCACATAGAGCCCCCATGACCCACTCTACATCCTGGTACAGTTTGAAGGAGGATGGACCATGGATGATGGGACTTGAAGTACCTTCACTCACTTCCCGAGGCCGCTGTGAACCTCATCCAATGACCGATCAAGACCAAACTTGGCACATAGAGTCCTCATGACCCATCCTACAACCTGGTGCAGTTTGGAGGAGGATGGACCATGGACAATGGGACTCGCAGTATCTTCACTAACTCCCCAAGCTAGTAATAGAATAATAACAGTAATAATAACGACAACAACATCATCAACAACAATACTATGTAATATGATTTTTGTTCCTGGGTTCCTGAAGGCTGTTGCGAGGTGAAGTGTCCCTCTGTGATGTCACAGGGGAGAAAGGTGACATGTGTGTGTATGAAGGGAAGGGAGGAAAGAGCCACGAAGAGAGTTTGCAACACGTTGTTGTGTAAACGTTGTGAGGTAGGCCTTCTCAGAGCTGGAGAAGTGAGAAAGTAGACCTTAGAGCTGGAGAAAGGAGAAATTGATCTGTCTCAGAGATGGATAAGGGAGAAATCTGGCCTTTTGGAGTTGGAGAAGTGAGAAAGTGGACCTTAGAGCTGGAGAAAGAAAAAAGCGACCCTTCTCAGAGCTGGAGAAGAGAGAAAGCTGGCCTGTTTGGAGCCAGAGAAGGGAGAAAGTATCTCTTAACATAGCTGAAGAAAGGGGGAAGTAGACCTTAGAGCTAGATAAAGGAGAATGTGGTCCTTTTCAGAGCCAGAGAAGGGAGAAAGTAAGCCTTTTTAGAGCTGAAGAAGAAAGAAAGTAGATCTTCACAGAGCTGGGGAAATAATAGAGATGTAGAAAGGAGAAGGTGGCCCTTCTCAGAGCAGGAGAAGAGAGAAAGCTGGCCTGTTCGGAGCTAGAGAAGGGAGAAAGTATTCCGTCACATAGCTGGAGAAAGGGGGAAGTAAACTTTAGAGCTAGATAAGGAGAATGTGGTCCTTCTCAGAGCTGGAGAAGGGAGAAAGTAGGCCTTTTTAGAGCTGAAGAAAATAGATCTTCACAGAGCTTGGGGAAATAATAAAGTAGAGATGTAGAAAGGAGAAGGTGGCCCTTCTCAGAGCTGGAGAAGAGAAAAAGTAGGCCTTTTCAGAGCTGGAGAAGAGACAAAGCTGGCCTGTTCGGAGCCAGAGAAGGGAGAAAGTATTCTTTAACATAGCTGGAGAAAGGGGGAAGTAGACCTTAGAGCTAGATATAGGAGAACGTGGTCCTTCTCAGAGCTGGAGAAGGGAGAAAGCTGGCCTCTTTGGAGCTGGAGAAGTGAGAAAGTAGACCTTCGAGCTGGAGAAAGGAGAAATTGATCCATCTCAGAGATGGAGAAGGGAGAAATCTGGCCTTTTGGAGCTGGAGAAGTGAGAAAGTGGACCTTAGAGCTGGAGAAAGGAAAAAGCAATCCTTCTCAGAGTTGGAGAAGAGAGAAAGCTGGCCTTTTCGGAGCCAGAGAAGGGAGAAACATAGCTGGAGAAAGGGGGAAGTAGACCTTAGAGCTGGATAAAGGGTAAGGTGGTCCTTCTCATAGCTGGAGAAGGGAGAAAGCTGGCCTTTTCAGAGCCAGAGAAGGGAGAAAGTATTCCTACACAGAGCTGGAGAAAAGTGGAAGTACACCTTAGAGCTAGATAAAGGAGAATGTGGTCCTTCTCAGAGCTGGAAAAGTTAGAAAGTAGGCCTTTTTAGAGCTGAAGAAGGGAGAAAGTAGATCTTCACAGAGCTGGGGAAATAATAGAGATGTAGAAAGGAGAAGGCGGCTCTTCTCAGAGCTGGAGAAGAGAGAAAGTAGAACTTCACAGAGCTGGGGAAATAATCACGTAGAGATGTAGAAAGGAGAAGGTGGCCCTTCTCAGAGCTGGAGAAGAGAGAAAGTAGACCTTAGAGCTGGAGAAAGGAAAAAGCGATCCTTCTCAGCTGGAGAAAGGGGGAAGTAGACTTAGAGCTAGATAAAGGAGAATGTGGTCCTTCTCAGAGCTGAAGAAGGGAGAAAGTAGTTCACAGAGCTGGGGAAATAATAGAGATGTAGAAAGGATAAGGTGGCCCTTCTCAGTGCTGGAGAAGGGAGAAAGCTGGCCTTCACAGAGCTGGGAAAATAATAAAGAAGGCCTTAGAGCTGGATAAAGGATAAGGTGGTCCTTCTCGGAGCTGGAGAAGGATGAAAGCTAGCCTTTTGGAGCTGTAGAAGTGAGACCTTAGAGCTGGAGAAAGGAAAAAGCGATCCTTCTCAGAGCTGGAGAAAAGAGAAAGCAGATCTTCACAGAGCAGGGGAAATAATAAAGTAGAGATGTAGAAAGGAGAAGGTGGCCCTTCTTAGAGCTGGAGGAGGGAAAGTAGACATTCGGAGACCTGGGGAAATAATAAAGAAGGCTTTAGAGCTGGATAAAGGATAAGGTGGTCCTTCTCAGAGCTGGAGAAGGGAGAAAGTAGACCTTCACAGAGCTGGGGAAATAATAAAGTAGAGATGTCAAAAGGAGAATGTGGCCCTTCTTAGAGCTGGAGAAGGGAGAAAGTAAATCTTCACAGAGCTGGGGAAATAATAGAAATGTAGAAAGGAGAAGGTGGCCCTTCTTAGAGCTGGAGAAGAGAGAAAGTAGACCTTCGCAGAGCTGGGGAAATAATAACGAAGGCCTTAGAGCTGGCTAAAGGATAAGGTGGTCCTTCTCAGAGCTGGAGAAGGGAGAAAGCTGGCCTCTTTGGAGCTGGAGAAAGAATAAAGTGGAACTTAGAGCTGTAGAAAGAATAAAGTAGACATTCTCAGAGATGGAGAAGGGAGAATGTAGGCCTTCTCAGAGCTGGAGCATGGTGGAGCAGAGCTGGAGCAAGGGAGGCAGCAAACTCTGCGTCAGACATCCTTTCAGACCTGACAGTCAATCAGCCTCTGCTTGTTGCCTCCGAGCCCAACGGATCCTCCTCGCTCTTGGCTTCGCAAACAGTCTTCAAGCGCGGCCCCCGCCCACGCCAATGGCAGCAGTCCATCCCGGGTGCTCTCTGAGCAGGAAGCGCCGCAGGTGGCGCCTTGAATGGAGCATTGGGGGAAGCGCCGCAGCTGAGCCTCCCCGGGAAACGAAACAAAGCCCTTCTCTCAAGCGGAGAATGCGAGGATTGTTGTGCGACCGACCGGTGCTGCCAAGAGCGAGGCTTTGTGTGCCTCTCTTCGCTCTCTCCCTCTCTCTCCCCGCAGCCGGCTCTGAGGTAACCATGTCAACTATCAGATCGATGCCATTATGTCATCGGATGCGGAGCAAATATTTGGATGCCGTAATCCTGCGAAGCGACGGCGGGAGAGAAAGCGAAGCGACGGCGGGAGAGAAAACCGTTTGCGGCGCGGTGGGTGCAAGGCATTTGCCATTCAGCCTTCCGAAGGAATGATTCACAATGAGAGAGAGAGAGAGAGAGAGAGAGAGATGCTGGCAGCAGCAATGAATCCATTAGCTGAATGACGAGTGGTTCGGCTGCCAGACCGGGAGGCCGTAGGAAAGTTGGGTCCTTCCAGAGCTGAGCAAACAGGAGCAAAGACGTGCAGACTCAGGCATCACAAACAGAACACACAACCACAACAATAAACAGACAACAGAACAGACAACCACAATAATAATACCACTTCCCCAAAGAATACGACTGCTCCGAAGAAGAAAGTAGAGCTTAGAGCTGGAGAAAGGAGGAAGTGGTCCTTCTCACAAACAGAACAGACAACCACAACAATAATACCTGCATCACAAACATAACAGACAACCACAACAATAATACCACCGCTACAAAGAGTACGACTGCTCCGAAGAGGAAAGTAGAGCTTAGAGCTGGAGAAAGGAGAAAGTGGCCCTTCTCACAAACAGAACAGACAACCACAACAATAAACGGACAACATAACAGACAACCACAACAATAATACCTGCATCACAAACATAACAGACAACCACAACAGTAATACCACCGCTCCAAAGAATACGACTGCTCTGAAGAAGAAAGTAGGCCTTAGAGCTGGAGAAAGGAGAAAGTGGTCCTTCTCACAAACAGAACAGACAACCACAACAATAAACAGACAACATAACAGACAACCACAACAATAATACTACCACTCCAAAGATTACGACTGCTCCAAAGAGGAAAGTAGAGCTTAGAGCTGGAGAAAGGAGAAAGTGGTCCTTCTCAGAGGTGGAGAAGGGGGGAATGTAGGCCTTCTCAGAGCTGAAGAAGGGAGAAAGCTGGCCTATTCGGAGCCGGAAAAGTGAGAAAGTAGACCTTAGAGCTGGAGAAAGTGGAAAATGGTCATCACAAACAGAACAGACAACCACAACAATAAACAGACAACATAACAGACAACCACAACAATAAACAGACAACATAACAGACAACCACAACAATAAACAGACAACATAACAGACAACCACAACAATAGACAACATAACAGACAACCACAACAATAAACGGACAACATAACAGACAACCACAACAATAGACAACATAACAGACAACCACAACAATAATACCACTGCTCTAAAGAATACGACTGTTCCGAAGAAGAAAGTAGACATTAGAGCTGGAGAAAGGAGGAAGTGGTCCTTCTCAGAGGTGGAGAATGGGGAATGTAGGCCTTCTCAGAGATGGAGAAGGGAGAAAGCTGGCCTATTCGGAGCCGGAAAAGTGAAAAAGTAGACCTTAGAGCTTAGAACCACAACAATAATACCTGCATCACAAACAGAACAGACAACCACAACAATAAACAGACAACATAACAGACAACCACAACAATAATACCACTGCTCCAAAGATTACGACTGCTCTGAAGAAGAAAGTAGAGCTTAGAGCAGGAGAAAGGAGGAAGTGTTCCTTCTCAAAGCTGGAGAAAGGGGGAAAGTGGTCCTTCTCAGAGGTGGAGAAAGGGGAATGTAGGCCTTTTCAGAGTCGGAGAAGTGAGACAGTAGCCTTTAGAGCTGGATAAAGGAGAAAGTGGTCCTTCTCAGAGCTGGAGAAGGGAGACAGCTGGCCTATTTGGAGCCGGAGAAGTGAGAAAGTAGACCTTAGAGCTGGATAAAGGAGAAAGTGGTCCTTCTCAGAGATGGAGAAGGGGGGAATGTAGGCCTTCTCAGAGCTGGAGAAGGGAGATAGTTGGCCTTTTCGGAGCCAGAAAAGTGAGAAAGTAGACCATAAAGGAGAAAGTGGTCCTTCTCAGAGGTGGAGAAGGGAGATAGCTGGCATATTCGGAGCCGGAAAAGTGAGAAAGTAGACCTTAGAGCTGGAGAAAGGAGAAAGGGGTCCTTCTCAGAGCTGGAGAAGGGAGATAGCTGGCATTTTCGGAGCCGGAGAAGTGAGAAAGTAGACCTTAGAGCGGGAGATAGGAGAAAGTGGTCCTTCTCAGAGTAGGCCTACATTATCCAGCTGTGAGAATGTAGGCCTTCTCAGAGCTGGAGAAGGGACATAGCTGGCCTATTCTGAGCAGGAGAAGTGAGAAAGTAGACTTTAGACCTGGAAAAAGTAGAAAGCAGTCCTTCTCGGAGAAGAGAGAAAGCTGGCTTTTTTTGGAGGTGGAGGATGGTGAAAGTAGATCTTAGAGCTGGAGAAAGGATAAAGTTGACCTTAGAGCTGTAGAAAGAATAAAGCAGACAGTAGCTGTAGAATGTAGACCTTCTCAGAGCTGGAGAAGGGAGATAGCTGGCCTATTCAGAGCTGGAGAAGTGAGAAAGTAGACCTTAGAGCTGGAGAAAGGAGAAAGTGGTCCTCAGAGATGGAGAATGCAGGCCTTTTCAGAGCTGGAGAAGGGAGAAAGCTGGCTTTTTTGGAGCTGGAGAAAAGATAAAGTAGACCTTAGAGCTGTAGAAAGAATAAAGCAGACCTTCTCAAAGCTGGAGAAGGTAGAATGTAGGCCTTCTCAGAGCTGGAGAAAGGAAAAAGGAGAAAGCTGGCCTATTTCGAGCCGGAAAAGTGAGAAAGTAGACCTTAGAGCTGGAGAAAGTAGAAAGTGATCCTTCTCAGCAACGGAGAATGGAGAAAGCTGGCCTTTTTGGAGCTGGAGGGTGGTGAAAGTAAATCTTAGAGCTGGAGAAAGACAAAAGTAGACCTTCTCAAAGCTGGAGAAGGTAGAATGTAGGCCTTCTCAGAGCTGGAAAAGGGAGAAAGCTGGCCTATTCAGAGCCGGAAAAGTGAGAAAGTAGACCTTAGAGCTGGAGAAAGGAGAAAGTGATCCTTCTCAGAGATGGAGAAGGGGGAATGTAGGCCTTCTCAGAGTTGGAGAATGGTGACAGTAGACCTTAGAGCTGGAGAAAGTGATCCTTCACAGAGATTGAGAATGGCGAAAGCTGGCCTTTTTGGAGCTGGAGAATGGTGAAAGTAGACAGAGCTGTAGAAAGTAGACCTTCTCAAAGCTGGAGAAGGTAGAATGTAGGCCTTCTCAGAGCCGGAGAAGGGAGATAGCTGGCCTATTCGGAGCAGGAGAAGTGAGGGTTAATTATTATTACTATTACTTTTATTATGGTAACTTAATTTTTTAATGCTGTTTGAGTTTCATCCTCAAATTTGCATATTTGGTATGTTTTAAATTGCATGTTGCTTTGGGGAGATAAAGCAGGGTATTAATAATAATAATAATAATAATAATAATTTATTATTATTATTATTATTATTATTATTATTAATAAATAATACTATTTAATTATTATTATTATTAATATTAAATTATTATTATTAAATTATTAATAATAATAATAATTTATTATTATTAATTAAATATAATAATTTAATTATTATTATTATTAATAATAATTTAATAATAATAATAATTTAATATTATTATTAATAATAATTAATAATAATAATATTTAATAATAATAATAATTAATAATAATAATAATAATAATAATAATAATAATAATAATAATAATATGGTGCGACTTGCAGTTCCTCAATAATAATAATCCATGTTATTCCCACTGTTGCGGTCCTTCCGAGGCCTTTTGAACGGAGAAGACCTTCTAAAACTACAACTCCCGGGGTCCCATCGCATTCAAGTGGAGTCAGATTGCATCGATTCCACATCCTTAGTACTGATTCGTTCCTCCAAGCTCAACAGAGCTCTTGTCATCCAATGCAATTGCGATTTCCTGGCTTGAAAGGTTTTGGATTGTCGGCACGACACAATCCCCATCCGGACCCACAACACAATACTGGATCTGAGCCTTTCCGTCTCAATGGAGAGGGGAGGGCAAAGTAGATCACAGCCAGAGGTCTTTGGCCCTGGGAATCCTCGCGGCTGCCAGCTTCCCGTATTTTGCCCTCGGGCAGCAAAGCGGAGGGTTTGTTCCACGCGACGGCGGATGCGCTCGAGCCTCTCTCTGCCACCCGTTTGAATCCCGTTCGCAGTGCCAAAAACACACACTTCCAATGGGTGTGTTTACCCACACCCTGCCCTCATTTACCCTAATTGATAGGCATGAGATGTCATGGATAGCATGGGTGAGGGGTTCCTCGAAATATGGCCCGTGGGCTGAATACGACCCTCTGTTTACCCATACCCTGCCTTCATTTACACCCATTGATGGGCATGAGTTGTCATGGATAGCATGGGTGAGGGGTTCCTCGAAATATGGTCCACGGGCTGAATACGGCCCTCTGTTTACCCATACCCTGCCCTCATTTACCCCCATTGATGGGCCTGAGATGTCATGGATAGCATGGGTGAGGGGTTCCTCAAACTATGGCCTGCTGGCTGAATACGGCCTTCTGTTTACCCATACCCTGCCCTCATTTACCCCCATTGATGGGCATGAGATGTCATGGATACCATGGGTGAGGGGTTCCTCGAACTATGGTCCGCGGGCCAAATACGGCCCTCTGTTTACCCATACCCTGCCCTCATTTACCCCCATTGATGGGCATGAGATGTCATGGATACCATGGGTGAGGGGTTCCTCGAACTATGGTCCGCGGGCCAAATACGGCCCTCTGTTTACCCATACCCTGCCCTCATTTACCCCCATTGATGGGCATGAGATGTCATGGATACCATGGGTGAGGGGTTCCTCGAACTATGGTCCGCGGGCCAAATACGGCCCTCTGTTTACCCATACCCTGCCCTCATTTACCCCCATTGATGGGCATGAGATGTCATGGATACCATGGGTGAGGGGTTCCTTGAATTATTGTCCGCGGGCCAAATACGGCCCTCTGTTTACCCATACCCTGCCCTCATTTACCCCCATTGATGTGCATGAGATGTCATGGATAGCATGGGTGAAGGGTTCCTTGAATTATTGTCCGCGGGCCAAATACGGCCCTCTGTTTACCCATACCCTGCCCTCTGGGGTGTGGTGCTCATCGCCATTTCTAAGCCGAAGAGCCAGTGTTGTCCACAGACACCTCCAAGGTCATGTGGCCGGCATGACTGCATGGAGCGCCGTTACCTTCCCGCCGGAGCAGTACCTATTGATCTACTCACATTTGTATGTTTTTGAACTGCTAGGTTGGCAGATTAGAGGCATTAGAAGGCCAAATTTAGTGATATTTGGTCCTGTAGTTTTTCCGTTTTTGAACCACTAAGGACGACGTTCAGCTTTATATATATACTAGCTTGAGGACCCGGCGCTGCCCAGGTTATTTTAGAAAGGAATTGTGTGGCAAATATGTTCTTTATCAGTTTTCAGTTAGTGAAGGTACTGCAAATGCCATTGTGCATGGTTCATACTCCTCCAAACAACACCAGGCTGTAGTGTGGGTCATGGAGTCTCTGTGTGCCAAGTTTGGTCTTGATCAGTCATTGGATGAGGTTTGCAGTGGTCTCAAAAAGTGAGTCAAGGTACTGCAAGTCCCATCATCCATAGTCTGTTCTTCCCCAAACCTCACCATAATGTTGAGTTGACCATGGGAGCTCTCTGTGTCAAGTTTGGTCTTTATTGGTATTTGGATGAGTGTCGCTGTGGTTTCAGGAAGTGAGTGAAGGTACTGCAAGTCCCATCATCATCGTCCATCCTCCTCCAAACAGCACTGGGATGTAGAGTGGCTCATGGGGGCTCTGTGTGCCAAGTTTGGTCTTGATTGGTCATTAGATGAGGGTTCATCTAAGACTCCCTTCAAAGTCTTGGGAAGGGAGTGAAGGTACTTGAAGTCCCATCATCCATGGTCTGTCCTCCTCGAAAGTTCACCAGGATGTAGAATGGGTCATGGGGACTCTGTGTGCCAAGTTTGGTCTTGATTGGTCATTAGATAAGGGTTACAGCAGTCTTGGGAAGGGAGTGCAAATAGCACCACAGCGGCAGCCAATCAGAACGCTGGCACATACTCCTCCCGCCACACTTTTGTCCTCCGCATACAAACTTTGACTTTTATTATATGTATAGATAATAATAATAATAATAATAATAATGTACGAGCAGGCCTGGGGCATTTACGAAGGCACCTCAAGAGCGCCCCTAGCAACATGCGCGGTATAATAATAATAATAATAATAATTATTATTATTATTATTATTATTATTATTATCTATATATCTATATATATATAAAGGTTAACGTCGTGCTTAGTGGTTCAAAAACTGCTTACTTTGCGTACTGGTTGCGCCGCCCCTGATACTAGGATAGATGTATCACAGAATAGAGTACATCTATCATATCTATGGCTGGCTGGCCATCTGCCGAGAGGGCTTTGATGGTGTCTTTAAGGCAGAAAGGGGTTGGGCTGGATGGCCTTTGGGGGTCCCTTCCACCTATGATCCTTATTGTACTAAGCCTACGATTCCCGCTGTGCTGACGCTCTTCCGCACACGGAGGAATCCGGCGCCTCCCGAGCTGGTACCCGAAAGTGATGATGGGGATGCGGCAGTTGTCACGGCAACCGTCGGGCATTTCTTGGGAGATGGGGAGGTGAGTCACGGCCTTCTTCCCTTCCCGGAGGAAGAGGAGGAGGAGGAAGAGGAAGAGGAGGAATTGTATGACTGTCCCAACTTAGCGACGCTTCACATAGATGTCGTTGGGCGCATCTGCACTGTGGAATACATGCAGTTCGATCCCACTTGAAGTGCTATGGCTCAATACTCTTGGAAACTGGGAGTTGTAATTTCCTAATCTCTCATGCATAGGGATGTCTTAAGTCCTTCCTCTCACCTTCTCTTCTTCTCTTCCTGTTCCTCTTTTCCTTCCTTTCTTCTTTCCTTCCTCTCGCTCTTTCCCCCTTCTTTCCATCTTTCCTTCCTTCCCCCCTCTCTCTTTCTCTTGCTTCTTTCCTTTCTCTTTACTTTTTCCTTCCCATCTTCCCTGCTCTCTTTTTCTTCCTTCTTTTCTTCCTTCATTCCTTCCTTCCTTTCGTCGTCCTTCCTTCCTCTCTCTTCTTTCCTTCCTCTCGCTCTTTCCCTCCCTTCTTTCCTTCTTTTCTTCCTCTCTCTCTTTCCCTTCCTTCTTTCCTTCCTTCCTTCCATCCTCCTTCCTTCCTCTCTCTCTTCTTTACTTCCTCTCGCTCTTTCCCTCCTTTCCTTCTTTCCTTCCTTCCTCTCTCTCTTTCCCTTCCTTCCTTCCTTCTATCCTCCTTCCTTCCTCTCTCTCCTTTCCTTCCTCTCTCTCTTTCCCTCCCTTCTTTCCTTCTTTTCTTCCTTCCTCTCTCTCTTTCTCTTCCTTCCTTCCTCTCTCTCTCTTTCCCTTTCTTCCTCTCTCCTTTCCTTCCTCTCACTCTTTCCCTCCCATCTTTCCTTCTTTTCTTCCTTCCTCTCTCTCTCTTTCCCTTCCTTCCTTCCTTCCTTCCTCTCTCTGTCTTTCCCTTCCTTCCTTCCTTCTATCCTCCTTCCTTCCTCTCTCTCCTTTCCTTCCTCTCTCTCTTTCCCTCCCTTCTTTCCTTCTTTTCTTCCTTCCTCTCTCTCTTTCTCTTCCTTCCTTCCTCTCTCTCTCTTTCCCTTTCTTCCTCTCTCCTTTCCTTCCTCTCACTCTTTCCCTCCCATCTTTCCTTCTTTTCTTCCTTCCTCTCTCTCTCTTTCCCTTCCTTCCTTCCTTCCTTCCTTCCTTGATTCCTCTCTCTGTCTTTCCCTTCCTTCTTTCCTTCCTCTCTCTCTCCTTTCCTTCCTCTCACTCTTTCCCTCCCATCTTTCCTTCTTTTTCTCCTTCCTCTCTCTCTCTCTCTCTCTCTCTTCCTTCCTTCTTTCCTTCCTCTCGCTCTTTCCCCCCTTCTTTCCTTCTTTTCTTCCTTCCCCCTCTCTCTTTCTTTTCCTTCCTTCCTTCTTTCCTTTCTCTTTATTTTTTCCTTCCTTCCTGTCCTCCCTGCTCTTTTTCTTCCTTCATTCCTTCCTTCCTTTCGTCCTCCTTCCTTCCTCTCTCTTCTTTCCTTCCTCTCGCTCTTTCCCTCCCATCTTTCCCTTTTTTCCTTCCTCTTTCTTTCCCTTCCTTCCTTCCTTCCATCCTCCTTCTTTCCTCTCTCTCTTCTTTATTTCCTCTCGCTCTTTCCCTCCCTTCTTTCCTTCTTTCCTTCCTTCCTCTCTCTCTTTCCCTTCCTTCCTTCCTTCCTTCCTTCTATCCTCCTTCCTTCCTCTTTCTCCTCTCCTTCCTCTCGCTCTTTCCCTCCCTTCTTTCCTTCTTTTCTTCCTTCCTCTCTCTCTTTCTCTTCCTTCCTTCCTCTCTCTCTCTTTCCCTTTCTTCCTCTCTCCTTTCCTTCTTCTCACTCTTTCCCTCCCATCTTTCCTTCTTTTCTTCCTTCCTCTCTCTCTCTTTCCCTTCCTTCCTTCCTTCCTTCCTCTCTCTGTCTTTCCCTTCCTTCCTTCCTTCTATCCTCCTTCCTTCCTCTCTCTCCTTTCCTTCCTCTCTCTCTTTCCCTCCCTTCTTTCCTTCTTTTCTTCCTTCCTCTCTCTCTTTCTCTTCCTTCCTTCCTCTCTCTCTCTTTCCCTTTCTTCCTCTCTCCTTTCCTTCCTCTCACTCTTTCCCTCCCATCTTTCCTTCTTTTCTTCCTTCCTCTCTCTCTCTTTCCCTTCCTTCCTTCCTTCCTTCCTCTCTCTGTCTTTCCCTTCCTTCTTTCCTTCCTCTCTCTCCTTTCCTTCCTCTCACTCTTTCCCTCCCATCTTTCCTTCTTTTCTTCCTTCCTCTCTCTCTCTTTCCCTTCCTTCCTTCCTTCCTTCCTTCCTTCCTTCCTTCCTTCCTTGATTCCTCTCTCTGTCTTTCCCTTCCTTCTTTCCTTCCTCTCTCTCTCCTTTCCTTCCTCTCACTCTTTCCCTCCCATCTTTCCTTCTTTTTCTCCTTCCTCTCTCTCTCTCTCTCTCTCTCTTCCTTCCTTCTTTCCTTCCTCTCGCTCTTTCCCCCCTTCTTTCCTTCTTTTCTTCCTTCCCCCTCTCTCTTTCTTTTCCTTCCTTCCTTCTTTCCTTTCTCTTTATTTTTTCCTTCCTTCCTGTCCTCCCTGCTCTTTTTCTTCCTTCATTCCTTCCTTCCTTTCGTCCTCCTTCCTTCCTCTCTCTTCTTTCCTTCCTCTCGCTCTTTCCCTCCCATCTTTCCCTTTTTTCCTTCCTCTTTCTTTCCCTTCCTTCCTTCCTTCCATCCTCCTTCTTTCCTCTCTCTCTTCTTTATTTCCTCTCGCTCTTTCCCTCCCTTCTTTCCTTCTTTCCTTCCTTCCTCTCTCTCTTTCCCTTCCTTCCTTCCTTCCTTCCTTCTATCCTCCTTCCTTCCTCTTTCTCCTCTCCTTCCTCTCGCTCTTTCCCTCCCTTCTTTCCTTCTTTTCTTCCTTCCTCTCTCTCTTTCTCTTCCTTCCTTCCTCTCTCTCTCTTTCCCTTTCTTCCTCTCTCCTTTCCTTCCTCTCACTCTTTCCCTCCCATCTTTCCTTCTTTTCTTCCTTCCTCTCTCTCTCTTTCCCTTCCTTCCTTCCTTCCTTCCTTCCTTCCTTCCTTCCTTCCTCTCTCTGTCTTTCCCTTCCTTCTTTCCTTCCTCTCTCTCTCCTTTCCTTCCTCTCACTCTTTCCCTCCCATCTTTCCTTCTTTTTCTCCTTCCTCTCTCTCTCTCTCTCTCTCTCTTCCTTCCTTCTTTCCTTCCTCTCGCTCTTTCCCCCCTTCTTTCCTTCTTTTCTTCCTTCCCTCCTCTCTCTTTCTTTTCCTTCCTTCCTTCTTTCCTTTCTCTTTATTTTTTCCTTCCTTCCTGTCCTCCCTGCTCTTTTTCTTCCTTCATTCCTTCCTTCCTTTCGTCCTCCTTCCTTCCTCTCTCTTCTTTCCTTCCTCTCGCTCTTTCCCTCCCATCTTTCCCTTTTTTCCTTCCTCTTTCTTTCCCTTCCTTCCTTCCTTCCATCCTCCTTCTTTCCTCTCTCTCTTCTTTATTTCCTCTCGCTCTTTCCCTCCCTTCTTTCCTTCTTTCCTTCCTTCCTCTCTCTCTTTCCCTTCCTTCCTTCCTTCCTTCCTTCTATCCTCCTTCCTTCCTCTTTCTCCTCTCCTTCCTCTCACTCTTTCCCTCCCTTCTTTCCTTCTTTTCTTCCTTCCTCTCTCTCTTTCTCTTCCTTCCTTCCTCTCTCTCTCTTTCCCTTTCTTCCTCTCTCCTTTCCTTCCTCTCACTCTTTCCCTCCCATCTTTCCTTCTTTTCTTCCTTCCTCTCTCTGTCTTTCCCTTCCTTCTTTCCTTCCTCTCTCTCTCCTTTCCTTCCTCTCACTCTTTCCCTCCCATCTTTCCTTCTTTTTCTCCTTCCTCTCTCTCTCTCTCTCTTTCTCTTCCTTCCTTCCTCTCTATCTCTCTTCTTTCCATCCTCTCACTCTTTCCCTTCTTTCCTTCTTCTCCTCCTTCCCCCCTCTCTCTTTCCTTTCCCCTCTCTCTTTTCCTTCATTTCTCTCTCTCTCTCCCTTCCTTCCTTCCTTGCTTCCTTCCTCTCTCTCCCCTTTCTCTCCCCCTCCCTTCTTTCCTTCTCTTCTCCTTCCTTCCTTCCTTCCTTCCTTCCTCTCTCTCCTTTCCCTCTTTCCCCTTCCTCCTTCTCTTTTTCTTCCTTCCTCTCTCTCTCTCTTCTGTCTTTCTTTCCTCCTTTCTGTTCTTTCTCTCCTTCTTACCTTCTTTATTCTATCTTCCCTTCCTTCCTCTCTTTTCCCCTTCCTTAAAGTAAGAAGAGAGTATAGGAGGAAGGAAGGAAGGAAGGAAGAAAAAAGGAGGGAAGGAGGTAAAGATGGGAGGAAGGAAGGAGGGAGGGAAGGAAGTTGGGAAGAAGGGAAAGAAGGAAGGAAGGAGGGAAGAAAAGAAGGAAGGAGGGAAAGAAGGAAGGAGGGAAGTCGGGAAAGAAGGAAGTTGGGAAGAAAAGAAGGTGGGTGGGAAGGAAGGAAGGAGGGAAGGAGGGAAAGAAGGAAGGAGAGAGAGAGAAAAGGGTGGGGAAGAAGGAAGGAAGGAAAGAAGAAAAGGAGGGAAGGAGGGAAAGAAGGAAGGAAGGAAGAAAAGAAGGAGGGAAGGAGGGAAAGAAGGAAGAAAGGAGGGAAGGAAGGAAAGAGGGAAGGAAGGAAAGAAGGGAGGAAGAAGGGAAGGAAGGAAAGAGGGAAGGAGGGAAAGAAGGAAGGAGAGAGAGAGAAAAGGGTGGGGAAGAAGGAAGGAAGGAAAGAAGAAAAGGAGGGAAGGAGGGAAAGAAGGAAGGAAGGAAGAAAAGAAGGAGGGAAGGAGGGAAAGAAGGAAGAAAGGAGGGAAGGAAGGAAAGAGGGAAGGAAGGAAAGAAGGGAGGAAGAAGGGAAGGAAGGAAAGAGGGAAGGAGGGAAAGAAGGAAGGAAGGAAGAAAAGAAGGTGGGAAGGAAGGAAGGAGGGAAAGAAGGAAGGAAGGAGAGAGAGAGAAAAGGGTGGGGAAGAAGGAAGGAAGGAAGAAAAGGAGGGAAAGAAGGAAGGAAGGAAGAAAAGAAGGAGGGAAGGCGGGAAAGAAGAAAGGAGGGAAGGAAGGAAAGAGGGAAGGAAAGAAAGAAGGAAGGAAGAAGGGAAGGAAGGAAAGAGGGAAGGAGGGAAAGAAGGAAGGAAGGAAGAAAAGAAGGTGGGAAGGAAGGAAGGAGGGAAAGAAGGAAGGAAGGAGAGAGAGAGAGAAAAGGGTAGGGAAGAAGGAAGGAAGGAAGAAAAGGAGGGAAGGAGGGAAAGAAGGAAGGAAGGAAGAAAAGAAGGAGGGAAGGAGGGAAAGAAGGAAGAAAGGAGGGAAGGAAGGAAAGAGGGAAGAAAAGAAAGAAGGAAGGAAGAAGGGAAGGAAGGAAAGAGGGAAGGAAGGAAGAAAAGAAGGAGGGAAGGAAGGTGACACAGTTTGTGTGTGTGTGTGTGTGTCAGTGGTGACTTGGGAACCTGAAAGTCGCTTCTGGTGTGCAAGGACGTTGTCTTTGATGTTTTACCCTCCTTGTGGGACTTCTCTCATGTCCCCAAATGGGGAGCTGGAACTGACAGACAGGAGCTCATCCGCACTCTCCTTGTATTTGAATGTACGACCTGTCAGTTTCCAGTCATGAGCCTAGATCTCCCTATCGTCCTGTCAGCAGAATTGAGGGGCGGGGGGAATCCTATTTTCCCCTCGTTTAAATTAACACAAACGAGCAGTAACGAATTGTTTCATTAGAATAACATCTCCGAAAGTGGGCTGCGGACGGGAATCCTCTGGAGCCAATGCCTCCCTCGTCTTTGGCCCGAATAAGACGAGCCTTCCATTTCCAAATTGCCGTTTAATATAAGTGAAATTAGGCTAATTGGCAATTACGCGACGTCAAAACGGAGGGGAGATCGTTATCTGAAGCCAAGACTGGACGGATTCCGTTTGCCGAAGCCGCTCGTTTGAGCTCAGGATTAGTTTAGAGCTGGGGGAAAAAATGGGAAAGCAGGCCAAAGGTTCATAAAGAGAAGTCGTATAATGGAATCATGCAAATTCCATGCCAATGGAGAGAGAAAGGAACACTGGGATGCATGTGGTGGAGGATGGTGTAGTTGTTGATTAGTTCTGCTCTGTTTGTTGTGCAGATGGAGTTGAAAAGAGTAGGAAAGGGTTAAGGGAGAGGCAATGGGTGGAATCGTGCAAATTCCACACCAATGGAGAGAGAAAGGAACACTGGGATGTCTGTGGTGGAGGATGGTGTAGTTGCTGATTAGTTCCTCTCTGTTTGTTGTGCAGACAGAGTCGAAAAGAGAAGGAAAAGGTAAAGGGAGAAGCAGTGGGCGGAATCGTGCAAATTCCACACCAATTGAGAGAGAAAGGAACACTGGGATGCATGTTGTGGAGGATGCTATAGTTGCTGATTAGTTCTGCTCTGTTTGTTGTGCAGACGGAGTTGAAAAGAGTAGGAAAGGGTTAAGTAAGAGGCACTGGGCAGAATCGTGCAAATTCCACACCAATTGAGAGAGAAAGGAACACTGGGATGCATGTAGTGGAGGATGGTGTAGTTGCTGATTAGTTCTTCTCTGTTTTTGTGCAAAGAGTTGAAAAGAGTAGGAAAGGGTTAAGGGAGAGGCAGTGGGTGGAATCGTGCAAATTCCACACCAATTGAGAGAGAAAGGAACACTGGGATGTCTGTGGTCGAGGATGGGGTGGTTGCTGATTAGTTCTGCTCAGTTTGTTGTGCAGACAGAGTCGAAAAGAGTAGGAAAGGGTTAAGGGAGAGGCAGTGGGAGGAATCGTGCAAATTTCACACCAATTGAGAGAGAAAGGAACACTGGGATGTCTGTGGTGGAAGAAACAGATAATTATCCTTGAATGAAAGCATTTCTTGGGTGGTGGACAATATGGTGAGGATGTCCGCAGGGTTTTTGTTACATGTTCCTGGTGCTCACACACGGTTCCAGTCCAGTGCATCGTCCTCTATGTTATCACTCCCAGTCCCATCACTCCCCCTGAACCCCATAAAATCTTCCTCCTCAGTTGGAGCATTCCCTTGTAAGCAGGACATCAGTCTTCAATGGAGATGATGGCCGAGGTTGTGATGATGGTGGTGAAGGAAGTCATGTTGACGGTAGACGATACGATGGTAATAATAACAGAGGAGGTGGTCAATCGTAATGGAGAAGGAGGAGGACGTCATGAAGGTCCACCAAGGATGTCATGTTGATGGTCGATGATACGATGGCAGTAATAACAGAGGAGGTCGTCAATCGTAATGGAGAAGGAGGAGGACGTCATGAAGGTCCACCTAGGATGTCATGTTGATGGTCTATGATACGATAGCAATTAAAGCAGAGGAGGTGGTCACTCGTAATGGAAGAGGAGGAGTACGTCATGAAGGTCCACCAAGGATGTCATGTTGACGGTAGATGATACGATGGCAATAATAACAGAGGAGGTGGTCAATCATAATGGAAAAGGAGGAGGACGTTATGAAAGTCCACCAAGGATGTCATGTTGATGGTAGATGATACGATGGCAGTAATAACAGAGGAGGTGGTCAATCGTAATGGAGAAGGTGGAGGACGTCATGAAGGTCCACCAAGGATGTCATGTTGACAGTCGATGATATGATGGCAGTAATAACAGAGGAGGTGGTCAATCGTAATGGAGAAGGAGGAGGACGTCATGAAGGTCCACCAAGGATGTCATGTTGACGGTCGATGATACGATGGCAGTAATAACAGAGGAGGTGGTCAATCGTAATGGAAAAGGAGGAGAGCGTCATGAAGGTCCACCAAGGATGTCATGTTGACGGTCGATGATACGATGGCAATAATAACGGAGGAGGTGGTCAATCGTAATGGAGAAGGAGGAGGACGTCATGAAGGTCCACAAAGGATGTCATGTTGACGGTCGATGATACGATGGCAATAATAACGGAGGAGGTGGTCAATCGTAATGGAGAAGGAGGAGGACGTCATGAAGGTCCACCAAGGATGTCATGTTGACGGTCGATGATACGATGGCAATAATAACGGAGGAGGTGGTCAATCGTAATGGAGAAGGAGGAGGACGTCATGAAGGTCCACCAAGGATGTCATGTTGACGGTCGATGATACGATGGCAATAATAACAGAGGAGGTGGTCAATAGTAATGGAAAAGGAGGAGGATGTCATGAAGGTCCACCAAGGATGTCATGTTGACTGTCGATGATACGATGGCAATAATAACAGAGGAGGTGGTCAATAGTAATGGAGAAGGAGGAGGACGTCATGAAGGTCCACCAAGGATGTCATGTTGACTGTCGATGATACGATGGCAATAATAACAGAGGAGGTGGTCAATCGTAATGGAGAAGGAGGAGGACGTCATGAAGGTCCACCAAGGATGTCATGTTGACGGTCGATGATACGATGGCAATAATAACGGAGGAGGTGGTCAATCATAATGGAGAAGGAGGAGGACGTCATGAAGGTCCACCAAGGATGTCATGTTGATGGTAGATGATACGATGGCAGTAATAACAGAGGAGGTGGTCAATCGTAATGGAAAAGGAGGAGGACGTCATGAAGGTCCACCAAGGATGTCATGTTGACGGTCGATGATACGATGGCAATAATAACAGAGGAGGTGGTCAATTGTAATGGAGAAGGAGGAGGACGTCATGAAGGTCCACCAAGGATGTCATGTTGACGGTCGATGATACGATGGCGATAATAACAGAGGAGGTGGTCAATCATAATGGAGAAGGAGAAGGAGGAGGACGTCATGAAGGTCCACCAAGGATGTCATGTTGATGGTAGATGATACGATGGCAGTAATAACAGAGGAGGTGGTCAATCGTAATGGAAAAAGAGGAGGACGTCATGAAGGTCCACCAAGGATGTCATGTTGACGGTCGATGATACGATGGCAGTAATAACAGAGGAGGTGGTCAATCGTAATGGAGAAGGAGGAGGAAGTAATGAAGGTCCACCAAGGATGTCATGTTGACTGTTGATGATACGATGGCAATAATAACAGAGGAGGTGGTCAATCATAATGGAAAAGGAGGAGGACGTCATGAAGGTCCACCAAGGATGTCATGTTGACGGTCGATGATACGATGGCAGTAATAACAGAGGAGGTGGTCAATCGTCATGGAAAAGGAGGAGGACGTCATGAAGGTCCACCAAGGATGTCATGTTGACGGTCGATGATATGATGGCAGTAATAACAGAGGAGGTGGTCAATCGTAACGGAGAAGGAGGAGGACGTCATGAAGGTCCACCTAGGATGTCATGTTGACGGTCGATGATACGATGGCAGTAATAACAGAGGAGGTGGTCAATCGTAACAGAGAAGGTGGAGGACGTCATGAAGGTCCACCTAGGATGTCATGTTGACGGTCGATGATACGATGGCAGTAATAACAGAGGAGGTGGTCAATCGTAATGGAGAAGGAGGAGGGTGTCATGAAGGTCCACCAAGGATGTCATGTTGACGGTCGATGATACGATGGCAGTAATAACAGAGGAGGTGGTCAATCGTAATGGAGAAGGAGGAGGACGTCATGAAGGTCCACCAAGGATGTCATGTTGATGGTAGATGATACGATGGCAATAATAACAGAGGAGGTGGTCAATCGTAATGGAGAAGGAGGAGAATGTCATGAAGGTCCACCAAGGATGTCATCTTGACGGTCGATGATACGATGGCAGTAATAACAGAGGAGGTGGTCAATCGTAATGGAAAAGGAGGAGGATGTCATGAAGGTCCACCAAGGATGTCATGTTGACGGTCGATGATACGATGGCAATAATAACAGAGGAGGTGGTCAATCGTAATGGAGAAGGAGGAGGACGTCATGAAGGTCCACCAAGGATGTCATGTTGACGGTCGATGATACGATGGCAATAATAACAGAGGAGGTGGTCAATCGTAATGGAGAAGGAGGAGGACGTCATGAAGGTCCACCTAGGATGTCATGTTGATGGTCGATGATACGATGGCAGTAATAACAGAGGAGGTGGTCAATCGTAATGGAGAAGGAGGAGGACGTCATGAAGGTCCACCTAGGATGTCATGTTGACGGTCGATGATACGATGGCAGTAATAACAGAGGAGGTGGTCAATCGTAACAGAGAAGGTGGAGGACGTCATGAAGGTCCACCTAGGATGTCATGTTGACGGTCGATGATACGATGGCAGTAATAACAGAGGAGGTGGTCAATCGTAATGGAGAAGGAGGAGGGTGTCATGAAGGTCCACCAAGGATGTCATGTTGACGGTCGATGATACGATGGCAGTAATAACAGAGGAGGTGGTCAATCGTAATGGAGAAGGAGGAGGACGTCATGAAGGTCCACCAAGGATGTCATGTTGATGGTAGATGATACGATGGCAATAATAACAGAGGAGGTGGTCAATCGTAATGGAGAAGGAGGAGAATGTCATGAAGGTCCACCAAGGATGTCATCTTGACGGTCGATGATACGATGGCAGTAATAACAGAGGAGGTGGTCAATCGTAATGGAAAAGGAGGAGGATGTCATGAAGGTCCACCAAGGATGTCATGTTGACGGTCGATGATACGATGGCAATAATAACAGAGGAGGTGGTCAATCGTAATGGAGAAGGAGGAGGACGTCATGAAGGTCCACCAAGGATGTCATGTTGACGGTCGATGATACGATGGCAATAATAACAGAGGAGGTGGTCAATCGTAATGGAGAAGGAGGAGGACGTCATGAAGGTCCACCAAGGATGTCATGTTGATGGTCGATGATACGATGGCAGTAATAACAGAGGAGGTGGTCAATCGTAATGGAGAAGGAGGAGGACGCCATGAAGGTCCACCAAGGATGTCATGTTGATGGTAGATGAGGGGGTCAATCGTAACGGAGAAGGAGGAGGATGTCATGGAAGCCCAAGGACATTCTCTCCCACATCCTAATCTGCTAGATTTCTCCTTTCAGGGAAAGCAAGAATTGACTCCATCCTCTCGTCTTTGGCAAAACAAACGAGAGAAGTTTGACGCGACTGCTATCTGGCCGGTCTCAACGTTTTTGCAAGATGGAAAGAGAGAGAGAGAGAGAGATCGGGGGAAAAGGCTCCACGCTCCTAGCAGGAGCTCGGAGGGTTTAAATAGGATTTGGACCACTAATTCCCCTTAATCCCTTCTGAGGAGTTTTTAAGGCGGTACGTGAATGCGAAAACCTGGACGACGAAAAATCATAATATAATGATGATTCACGTTGCTTGTTTCTCCAAACAGTGGAGACTCCCCCAGGGCGTTGTAACACATCGCAACGGCTGGGTAGATCTCCGCCACTCGCAAGGCAAATCTGGAATTGGTTTGATGATGGCGATGATGAGGCTAAAGGAACCATAGGATATCTGAAGAGGAGGGTGGCCTCCAAATTCTGTTGTGTTGGCCTGGGTGGGAGAGAAGAGCAGCCAATCCCAGTATACTTTGTTCCTTGCAAGTATTGAACGGCCCTGCTTGCATTACTGGCGTTCGAGGGAGAGAAGAACAGCCAGACATGGCTCCGTTGAACCTTGGTCTTATAGCAGTTGAAAGACCTTGGAGGGAGAGAAGAGCAGCCAGACATGGCTCCGTTGAACCTTGGCCCTTATAGCAGTTGAGAGACCTTCGAGGGAGAGAAGAGCAGCCAGACATGACTCTGTTGACTCTTGGCCATTATAGCAGTTGAAAGACCTTTGAGGGAGAGAAGAGCAGCCAGACATGACTCCGTTGACTCTTGTCCCTTATAGCAGTTGAGAGACCTTCGAGGGAGAGAAGAGCAGCCAGACATGACTCCGTTGACTCTTGTCCCTTATAGCAGTTGAGAGACCTTCGAGGGAGAGAAGAGCAGCCAGACATGACTCTGTTGACTCTTGGCCCTTATAGCAGTTGAAAGACCTTCAAGGGAGAGAAGAGCAGCCAGACATGACTCCGTTGACTCTTGGCCCTTATAGCAGTTGAAAGACCTTGTAGGGAGAGAAGAGCAACCTGACATTCCTCCTTTGCCATTGCTCAAGGGTAGAGGAAAATAAGACCACGGCTCTTCAAGATGTTGGAAGACCCTCCTCGTTTTGCTGCTGGCATTTGAGGGAGAGAAGAGCAGCCAGACATGGCTCCGTTGAACCTTCGCCTTATAGCAGTTGAAAGACCTTAGAGGGAGAGATGAGCAGCCAGACATTCCTCCTTTGCCATTGCTCAAGGGTAGAGGAAAAGAAGACCACGGGTCCATTATCTCTTGGCTCTTGAAGGTGATGGAAGACCCTCCTCGTTTTTCTATTGGCCTTTGAGGGAGAGAAGAGCAGCCAGACATGACTCCGTTGACTCTTGGCCCTTATAGCAGTTCAAAGACCTTGGAGGGAGAGATGAGCAACCTGACACTCGTCCTTTGCCATTGCTCAAGGGTAGAGGAAAAGAAGACCATGGCTCCATTATCTCTTGGCTCTTGAAGGTGATGGAAGACCCTCCTCGTTTTGCTATTGGCCTTCGAGGGAGAGAAGAGCAGCCAGACATGACTCCGTTGACTCTTGGCCCTTATAGCAGTTGAAAGACCTTGGAGGGAGAGATGAGCAGCACGCCAACACTCCTCCTTTGCCATTGCTCAAAGGTAGAGGAAAAGAAGACCATGGGTCCATTATCCCTTAGCTCTTGAAGGTGATGGAAGACCCTCCTCGTTTTCCTATTGGCCTTTGAGGGAGAGAAGAGCAGCCAGACATGACTCCGTTGACTCTTGGCCCTTATAGCAGTTGAAAGACCTTGGAGGGAGAGATGAGCAGCACGCCAACACTCCTCCTTTGCCATTGCTCAAAGGTAGAGGAAAAGAAGACCATGGGTCCATTATCCCTTAGCTCTTGAAGGTGATGGAAGACCCTCCTCGTTTTCCTATTGGCCTTCGAGGGAGAGAAGAGCAGCCAGACATGACTCCGTTGACTCTTGGCCCTTATAGCAGTTGAAAGACCTTGGAGGGAGAGATGAGCAGCACGCCAACACTCCTCCTTTGCCATTGCTCAAAGGTAGAGGAAAAGAAGACCATGGGTCCATTATCCCTTAGCTCTTGAAGGTGATGGAAGACCCTCCTCGTTTTCCTATTGGCCTTTGAGGGAGAGAAGAGCAGCCAGACATGACTACGTTGACTCTTGACCCATTGCTCAAGGTTAGACGAAGAGAAGACCACGGGTCCATTATTCCTTAGCTCTTGAAGGTGATGGAAGACCCTCCTCGTTTTGCTATTGGCCTTTGAGGGAGAGAAGAGCAGCCAGACATGACTACATTGACTCTTGACCCATTGCTCAAGGGTAGAGGATAAGAAGACCATGGCTCCGTTATCCCTTAACTCTTGAAGATGATGGAAGACCCTCCTCGTTTTTCTATTGGCCTTTGAGGGAGAGAAGAGCAGCAAGACATTCCTCCTTTGCCATTGCTCAAGGGTAGAGGAAAAGAAGACCATGGCTCCATTATCCCTTAGCTCTTGAAGGTGATGGAAGACCCTCCTCGTTTTGCTTTTGGCCTTCGAGGAAGAGAAGAGCAGCCAGACATGACTCCGTTGACTCTTGGCCCTTATAGCAGTTGAAAGACCTTGGAGGGAGAGAAGGGCACCCCGACACTCCTCCTTTGCCATTGCTCAAGGGTAGATCTTCCAGATGAGAAAAGGTCCTTCTTTCCAGTTGTCATGTGTTTGGCCTTGGAGGGAGAGAAGAGCAGCCAGACACTGTCATTGCTCTAGAGTAGAGAAAAAGGGGACCACGGCTCCATTATCCCTTGGCCCTTGAAGGTGTTGGAAGACCTTCTCTACTTGCCCATGTCATTCCTCCAGGCTTGGAGGGAGAGAAGAGCAGCCAGGTACAGCTCCATCACACCTTGGCTCTTCCAGCTGAGAAAAGGCCCTTCCTCCTTTCCAGTTGCCATGTGTTTGGCCTTGGAGGGAGAGAAGAGCAACCAGTTTGGCCTTGGAGGGAGAGAAGAGCAGCCAGACACTCTCATTACTCTAGAGTAGAGAAAAAGAGGACTACAACTCCATTATCCCTTGACCCTTGAAGGTGTTGGAAGACCTTCTCTACTTGCCCATGTCATTCCTCCAGGCTTTGAGGGAGAGAAGAGCAGCCAGGTACAGCTCCATTGCACCTTCGCTCTTGGCCATCCAGTCCAACCCCTTTCTGTCATGGCTCAAACCGATCCCTCCTGGCAGACAGCCATCCAGCCATGACTTGAAAGCCTCCAGAGAAAGAATAATAGAATCTTAGAGTTGGAAGAGAACCCCAAAGGCCATCCAGTCCAACCCCTTTCTGTCATGACTCAATCCGATCCCTCCTGGCAGATGGCCGTCCAGCCATGACTTGAAAACCGCCAGAGAAAGAGAAAATGGAATCATAAAATGTTAGAGTTGGGAGAGAACTCCAAAGGCCAACCAGTCCAACCCCTTTCTGTTATGACTCAAACTGATCCCTCCCAACAGATGACCATCCAGCCATGACTTGAAAGCCTCCAGAGAAAGAATAATAGAATCTTAAGAGTTGGAAGAGAACTCTAAAGGCCATCCAGTCTTTGTATGTATGTATGTGTGTATGTGTGTATGTGTGTATGTATGTATGTATGTATGTATATGTGTGTGTGTGTGTGTGTGTATATATATATATATATCAGATGTGTGTGTATGTGTGTATATATATATATATATATCAGATGTGTGTGTGTGTGTGTATATATATATATATATA